>NC_053024.1:342407013-342617092 GCF_003073215.2 Triticum urartu | reverse complement strand
GTAGCTCTTAGGATATCTTTCCGACAGATGTATGATATGAAATTTGGGTTCGACGTCTAGTGGTCCGCCTATTCACGGTCGGTTTTACAGTGGTCTCATTGTGTCTTAAAGAGTCCTTGGCTATGCCGACTCGGGGATGCTTCGTATGTCATGTGCACTGCCTTGTACATGATGGTGCTGTACGATCGAGCCCGTGTAGGCCCCACCTCGAAAACTTCGGACGAAATATCTATCATATGTTTGTTCCGGCTTATTTTGCAAGCCAATCCTTTGTTTTGTTTTGAGTTGTGGTATTCGAGTTGCTTCGAAGTCAAATGTTGATTCCATACCTTCCCCAAATGCTGTTCTCATACTCCGATGTGGATACCAATCCTTCATGATCATCAATATTGTCATGTCAATCCTTTTCAACCGGCGTGTTTTCTTTTCAAGTGGATCGAACATTTCAACATCCGCAAGATCAAGTATCAGTTCTTCTCGACGGTGTTCATTTCTTCCGTCTCCAAGTTGCCTTTGTTTTTCCCACCCTCCCACCCTTGTTTCTTCAAGGACCCAGATTTCTTATTCAAGTATCCATTTTATTGATGGAAGTCTCTCCATTCCTTTTCTGTCAATGTTCTTATCCGGTGATTCTCAGGAAGATTCTAATGGAGCTTCAAGTTCATCATTCGTCATTCTTTTTCTTCTCCGGTGGATTCTATTCAAGCTTTTGGTGTTGATCATACCCTTTTCCTCATTTCAATGCTTTCTCATGCCGGTGCAATTCTTAATCATTCACCTCTCGCTATTCAGTTGTTCCAGAGTGCTGAAGATATCTCGGAAGGCTCGTCTTTTCATTCAAGATCCGTTCAAACCTAATATGAGGTTGTTATCTTATTCAAGCCATTTTATTTAACCGGTGTTTTCTCTCTCTTAAATTGTTCAACGGTGTATCTTTTGAGTGGGCCCTAACCCACAGGTCTTTTCCCAGGATCTTACCTGACTCTTCTCTTTTCCCGGCATTACTCTCAAATTCTTTTTCCAAGTTTGACGTAACAATGAATTTTTCATCAGTCATATGCTTTTCTCCAAGATCTTTCAAATTCTTTTCATCGTTGCATCAACTTTTCCATTCTTCATTCCGGCGTGCCTCAATAATTCTTGGTGGTGTTTCTCGTCGTCATTTGAAGACCGAAGAAGAGTTTAACCTCCATATCTTATCCGTTCTCTCAAAGATTCGTGGTTCTAGTTCAAGGCCATCCTCTCATAATTGTTTTGATTGTGGGCATTCCTTTTCGCCTATCTGGAGTCCATCAATTTAGGTTTATTCATTCCCAGCCTTCAGTTTTCATTCTCCAAGCTAACCGGTGCTTCGTTCAAGTGTTCTCTAATCGGCTCATGATCTCTTCGTTTTCATGTGTATAAATCCTCTCAAGCATCCTCGTTCATTTTATAATTCTTCCCGGTGTTTCTTTATCTTCTCTTCGTTCATTTTTTAATTCTTACGATGGTTCGTGCAATATTCCTCTTCTTTCATTATCATATCAATTCATTCGTTGTTTCGATTCCACCGGTGTTTCGTTGAAGGCATTCTCTAGTTTGCGCAATATCTACCTTAATCCTTTCTAAGAGAGTAAGTAGTATGCCAAATCCATTGCTTGTCATCAATTTAATTGGTGAAGGATATGCATAACATAATTCTTATTCTTGTTCATCCAAGTGATTAATTCCTTATTCCGGAGGTTCTTTAAATTCTCGATTCAAGTTGTCCATCTTTCTTTTCTGGAGTTACAAGTTTCCACTCTATCTCGTCGAAAAGCTTCATATAAATCATTGCAAGTCTTCACCTTGTGTTTCCGACTTCTCTTTGTTTTGTTATTCTTTTGTTACTGGATTTCTTCATGGAGGTTCTACAAGATAGTTCATCAAGGATTTATTTCCTTCTCGAAGTGTTCATCGAGATTCTTTTCTAAGGAGCTCAAGCATTCTTCATATTGCAATCCGGAGTGCAATTCTTTCTAGCTTATCTTTTGTGGTGGTGTTATGTCATTTTCGATAATTTTTCCTTCGTGTTTCATGATTCACAAGTTATCAAGAATGAGATATCTTAAATCCATCAATCTCTTCATTGAAGTATTCTTGGGTTATATTTCACCTGAAGCTTTCTCCAAGGATTGTTGCTTATAAAGGACCCAAGTTCTTCTTTATCCTTCCGGTGAAATAAGTTTATTGTCTCCTTGTTCATATAAATCCAATCAATTCTTTTTACCGTGAGTGGCAGGTTGTCACCTCATATTTTGAGCTGTATTCCATAAGACCATATCAAGCTTATCTTTTCGTTGTTGTGTTTCCAACAACTCCGTTCGACCCTTCTCCTAAGGATACCTTTTCAAGTTCTTTTGTGCCAGAAGTTGGCATTTTCTTCTCCATTCTTTTATTTCAATTATCTTTATTCTTTTCTTTCTCCCGGAGGTCTTGTGATGTTGTTCTTTTCACTCCTTATCTCGGTTTGTCAAGATCATGTTCAATTTCTTCCATTTACAGTCGAAGTGCTGTCCAAATTATATCAGTCTTATTCCTTCTCTGTCTTGTTTAACCGGAGTGTCGTGTCCTCTGCTCAAGTTCTTTTCATTTTATCAAGTTTTTGACTTCAGTTTCAATCGGAGTGCTGCCCGAAGTTGTTCTTCCTTGTTCCTCTTCCCTACCGGAGCGTTTTCAATTTTGTTCATCTCCATTGTATTCTTTTCTCGAAATGACTTAACCTTTCAAGGTTCTTTGATTTCACTCGTTTGTCAAAGAATCAACTTAGTTTTACCTCTTCTTTTTCTTTTCCGTTGTTCCCTCCGGTGCCATTCTAGATCTTGGGACGAGATCCTCTCGTAGTGGTGGAGTGTTGTAACGCCTTGAGACCGATGTGCCAGGTGTCGTCCAGTTATTCGCTGTTGTTGCCTTGTCATTGCTTGCGTGTTATGCATTGCATATCATGTCATCATGTGCACTGCATTTGCATACGTGGTCGTCTCAAGCATCCGAGCATTTTCCCTGTTGTCCGTTTTGCATTCTGGCGCTCCTATCTCCTCCGGTGGTCCTTTCTACCTTCCTTTCGTGTGTGGGGATTAAACATTTCCGGATTGGACCGAGACTTGCCAAGCGGCCTTGGTTTACTACCGGTAGACCGCCTGTCAAGTTTCGTACCATTTGGACTTCGTTTGATACTCCAACGGTTAACCGAGGGACTGAGAAGGCCTCATGTGTGTTGCAGCCCAACACCCCTCCAAAGTGGCCCAAAATCCACCTAAACCTCCTCCATCATCTCGGTCGTTCGATCATGATCACGTGGCCGGAAACCGCACCTCATTTGAACTCTCCTAGCTCCCTCTACCTATAAATATGTGATCCCCTCCGAAATTCACGGTGCAAACGCTAACTTCGTCCTCCTCCCGCCGACGGACATGTCCACCCCGCCGCCGGACATGTCCGCACCGCCCCTCAGCGAATCAGAAGCCGCCACCTGCCCACCGCCGCCGTCCCCATGCCGCCGGGCCCGCGGAGCCCATCTCCGGGCCGCCCCCGGCCGCGCCGGGCCCGAGGAGACCCGCGCCTCACCGCTCGCCGGATCTCTGCAGCTCCTTCACCGGAGTTCCTCCGCCGCCGCGCCCGCGCTCGTCGGCGAGCTTGCCCCGCCGCGGATCCAGCAGGACCCCGCCGCCTGGCCCGTTCGGCCGCGCCCCGCCACCGTTTCTGCACCAAGCTCCGCCGCTGCCCGTCTCTGCCCGCGTCTCCTTCCGGCCAGCCGCCACCACGCCGGCTCCGCCCCGCCACCGCGCGCTGGCTCCGCTGCCTTTCTCCTCCGCCGCTAAGAGCTGCTCCGCCGCCGCCTTGGGTCGCCGGGTCCGCCCCGGTGCAACTCCGGCGAGCCCCGCGTCCTCCTCCACCGCGCTCCGGCGAGGTTTCCTCCAAGTCCGGCCATCTTCGTCGTCTCAAGCGAGGTCCCGTGGATCGGGACCAGATCCACCACTCCCCCGTTCCAAACGCCCCGTCTCAGATCTGCACCGAGCCATCCCGCACCGCTCCGTCCCGTTGAATTTCTCGGAGAGGTCCAAATTTCTACCAAGTCCCCGAAATTTCCTAATTCAAATACCCATGTTCATCATGTCACAACTTTGCATCTGTAGCTCCGATTCACGCGTGTAGCATATCAAAATGTTCGCCTCAGAGAGTACATCATTTCATCTCATTGCATCATTTTCATTTGAGTTCATCTTGATGCCCGAAATGCTGTTGGAAGAGAGCTATTTGAGTTTATTGTCAGATCTGCTGCACCAAATAGCTATTTGTCATTTTTGCCATGATTAATGTGTGCATGATATGCCCCTGAGCTCTACATGTGCTTTGTTATATGCTTTACCATCTTTACAGAGATGCTACCCATGTATTTTTGTGATATGTGTGGTGACTATCACAAGCTTGCAAAGTGGTGCATTGGTTAATCGAGCTCTACTTTTGCTATTTCGTGAATCTGGGCAGATTGTCTACTTGTTAGCGATTTTGCCGAGGATGTTGTTGTTGATCCGTGCATCCTATGTTGATGTTCTTGCCATGTCTAGCTTATATAATATGTATTCTTGACGGGTGTATGCTTAGATTGTCATGCCTTGCTCTGTAGTGAGTGCATCGAGCTCGTAAACATGCCTACTTGTTAACAGATTTGCATGCTCCAGTTTTTCACTAAGTCTGTGATCTGATTATGTTTTGGCCATGTTCACATGCTTGCAATTGTTTTATCTGATCCCTTTTGGCTCAAGGTCACTATGGGACTTTTGTTAAGATCTTTGAGTAGCTCCATGTCATGCTTTACTTTGCCATGTTAAGTTCCTGTAGCATATAGTTTTCTTGCTCCAAAGTGTGCTACCTGATCTGAAATTCCAGGCTTGTGTTAGTTTCACTAAGTCTGAAATCTTTTTATCAATTTCACTTTTGTCATGCTTGTTTCAACCTGTTAATGGATGAATTGGCCGTAGCTCAGTCTTCATCTTTTGTCAAGCATCATGAGTGGATCCCTCCCATGTATTTTGTTGCCATGTTGGAGTGCTATAGTGTAATTATCTTGATGCATTTTGATGGCTACTTGCTGTTTATCGCAGACCGGTGCCATATTTGTTTTGCTTGCCATTTCCAAACCGTGCATCCGATTCCGGTGATCTTTATATCGATTTCAACCGAAATCACCTCACCTTTCCAGTGGCACTCTTGGGTTTCCAATTTGAGGCCAGTTCAATCATTACTTTCCAAATCATGCATATACATCGCATACCACATCCCGCATATCATACCATGTTCATGTGTTGGTTGTTCACTATGTTGTGTGCTTCTTTCCGGTGTTTGCTTCTTCGGGTTGGTTCCGATAACGTCGCGTTTGTGAGGACCCGTTCATGTACGCCCGTTTGTCTTCTTCATGGACTCGTTCTTCTTCCTTGCGGGATCTCAGGCAAGATGACCATACCCTCGAAATCACTTCTATCTTTGCTTGCTAGTTGCTCGCTCTTTTGCTATGCCTATGCTGCGATACCTACCACTTGCTTATCATGCCTCCCATATTGTTGAACTAAGCCTCTAACCCACCTTGTCCTAGCAAACCGTTGTTTGGCTATGTTACCGCGTTGCTCAGCCCCTCTTATAGTGTTCTTAGTTGCAGGTGAACATTGAAGTATGTTCCTTGTTGGAACATGGAGTTGTTGTTCCTTGTTGGAACATGTTTACTTGTTGGGATATCACAATATCTATTATTTATTTAATGCATCTATATACTTGGTAAAGGGTGGAAGGCTCGGCCTTATGCCTGGTGTTTTGTTTCACTCTTGTCACCCTAGTTTCCGTCATATCGGTGTTATGTTCCCGGATTTTGTGTTACTTACGTGGTTGGGTAATAATGGGAACCCCTTGACAGTTCGCCTTGAATAAAACTCTTCCAGCAATACCCAACATTGGTTTTACCATTCGCCACCTAGCCTTTTTCCTTTCCCTTGGGGGTCGCACGCCCAAGGGTCATCATTATTTTACCCCCCCAGGCCAGTGCTCCTCTGAGTGTTGGTCCGACCGAGTAGACTGCGGGGCCACCTCGGGGCAACTTGAGGTTTGGTTTTACTCGTAGAATGTCTCATCTGAGTGTGCTCTGAGAATGAGATATGTGCAGCTCCTATCGGGATTTGTCGGCACATTCGGGCGGTGTTGCTGGACTTGTTTTGTCTTTGTCGAAATGTCTTGTAGAACCGGGATACCGAGTCTGATCGGAATGTCTCGGGAGAAGGTATATCCTTCGTTGACTGTGAGAGCTTGTCATGGGCTAAGTTGGGACACCCCTGCAGGGATTTGAACTTTCGAAAGCCGTGCCCGTGGTTATGGGCAGATGTGAATTTGTTAATGTCCGGTTGTAGAAAACCTGAAGTTGACCTTAATTAAAATACATCAACCGCGTGTGTAACCGTGATGGTCTCTTCTCGGCGGGGTCCGGGAGGTGAACATGGTGTTGGAGTTATGCTTGACATAGGTTGTTCTAGGATCACTTCTTGATCATAGTTGTTCGACCGTGCTTTTGCCTTCTCTTCTCGCTCTCTTTTGCGAATAGGTTAGCCACTATATATGCTAGTCGCTTGCTGCAGCTCCACCTCATACCTTTACCTTACCCATAAGCTTAAATAGTCTTGATCATGAGGGTGCGAGATTGCTGAGTCCCCGTGACTCACGGATACTTCCAAAACCAGCTTGCAGGTGCCGATGAGTCCGTACAGTTGACACAACCAAGCTCAGGAGGAGCTCGATGAAGATCTTGTCCGTTGCGTTGTTTCATTCTAGTTGATCAGTAGTGGAGCCCAGTTGGGGTCGATCGGGGACCTTGTCGCATTTGGGTTTCTTCTTTTATTTTGGTTCCGTAGTCGGACCTTGATTGTATTTGGATGATGTAATGCTTTATTCATGTAATTGTGTGAAGTGGAGATTGTAAGCCGACTATGTATCTTTTCCCCTATTGTATTACATGGGTTGTTTGCGAAGATTACCTCACTTGCGACATTGCTTTCAATGCGGTTATGCCTCTAAGTCGTGCTTCGACACGTGGGAGATATAGCCGCATCGAGGGCGTTACAGGCCTCAGACGGCTCGATCTGCTTCGGCTCTAAGGTCGTTGCAGCCGCATGAACCATCCCCTGGGTGGGATCTGATGACGGATTTAAGTCACGTTCATTGGGGTGAGGGGGAGCGATCGCTGCGGGCTCAAATCCCTCGAAGGTCGAGTCTCCGCAGATATCCGCGACGTAGTTCAAGCTTCCGAATCCGACCTGATGGCCAGGGGCATAGTTGTCGATCTGCTCCAGATGGCCAAGCGAGTTGGCCCATAGTACAAAGCCGCCGAATACAAAGATCTGTCAGGGGAGGAAGGTTTCTCCCTGGACAACGTCATTACTGAGGATCGAAGGGGCCATCGAGCCCTTTCCCGACGGCATAGTGGAACTCTCAGTGAAATCACCTATGTCGAGTAGGGGGTCCCGAACTGTGTGTCTAGGGTCGATGGTAACAGGAGACAGGGGACACAATGTTTACACAGGTTCGGCCCTCTCCATGGAGGTAAAACCCTACGTCCTGCTTGATTGATATTGATGAATAAGAGTTTTACAAGAGTAGATCTACCATGAGATCGTAATGTCTAAACCCTAGAAGGCTAGCCTATGAATATGGTAATGAGTATATATGTGGTGTCCTCTTCGGACTATCCCCTTCTGTTTATATAGACACCAAAGGGATCTAGGGTTTACATGGAGTCGGTTATATAAGAAGGAATCTTCGGTCACCAAGCTTGCCTTCCACGCCAAGTAGAGTCCAATCCAGACACGGTGCAGTCTTCGGCCTTCATGTCTTTACAGCCCATCAATCCGGCCCATAGATAATAGGTCGGACGCCCGAGGACCCCTTAGTCCAGGACTCCCTCAGCCGGCCCACCCCAGAAGCCGCCTTCTTGGGGTTCGCTGTCTTCTGGTTGCTTGCGAACAGGTAGGGCCCGCTGCCTGCGGGCCATACCAACCGCCCGTGGTGGGAACATGACCCTGGCTGTCGTGGGTTGCATCATGAGTCATTTAGCTACAGTGATGCGCCCGGTAGGCAGGCGACTGCCGGGTCGGCTCGCACTATACCAACGCTCGTCCGTGATATGGGGGGGTGGTCCTGTAGCCACGCCTCGTCTCGTCATAATGAATGGGTGCAAACTCTGAGGGAGGAGGGGTCGCCTGCTAGGAGCCGGCCCCCTGAGGCTGCCCTTTGAGTGTAAGCCATCTTCTGGGAGCCAGCCTCCTGGGTCAGCCGGCCCAAGGAGCCGGCCGCACGCCCGGAAGGTGTGAGGGGCTTTGCTCGCCCCGATGTCTTGAAATGTCATGGGGTGCATATGAGGCTACCCATGGTCAATCGCTCCGACAACAACAGATGGTAACAAAATAAAATTGTGAATATTGTTTACGTACTTCAAGTTTTTGTAAACCTCTGCCCTTCTCACAGGTCGTCTGGCGAATGGACTCGCAAACATAGTATCCACATAAATTATTCCTTTCTTCTTGCCTCAAGCACTTTACGAGAATAGAGTTCGATCAAAATAATAATCAATCATGATAATGGTATTGAAACTAGAATCAAAGAGAGATGCGCAGAACTAGCTAGTACTACTTATATTGGGGTGTCGAAAACGCAGCTCCTCTTTCCATTCACCCCTAACCTGCTTGGTGAACTCCTTCCAAACCCTGCTTGGCAAAAAATGAATAAATGAGTTATTAATTACTTCATATCAGGAAATGAATGAAAGTTGCCAATATAGTGCGATAATGATTAAACTTACCTCTGGAGCATTTCACTCATGTCTGCCCACATCTTAGGGTCTTTATGATTCGATTCCATGACAATTACTACACATGCGCCAAGCTGAATGACTAGCAAAATAAAGTGCAACATGTGCATGCATAATTCATCAATTACACTTAACCTTGAGTAAGGGAATTAGAATGTGCACAAGACAGTAACACTCACTTGAAGTTGTAAGGAAATAGTATTTCCCTTTTGTTTTGTTGTCCAATTAGCGCCTTTAGCAAGTTTTTCGCTGTATCCTTGGCGTTCTTTGCTATTGTAAATTCATTTATGCTATTTGGGTTAATGAACCCAATGTCATAGATTTGTCCTCTTTTGCATTCGAGAATCTTCAATCTGCATAATATACTAAGGATAATTATACATGCAATGAAGAAGGTGAGCTAGAGACTTAGTTAAAGAAATAATACTTACAGACAATAGCAACTGACAATAGATTTGTCCAGGGCATCTTGATTGTATAACTGAAATAATTCATCATATTTGATGTACATCTCCTCAACTCCATTGAAGTAATGCTCACCTCTAATTCCCACCAAGATCATGTTGCTCCCTTCCTTTGAGGCTTCCATGTACCACTGATGCAATCTTCGCATTTGTGTTGGTAGAAGTTGGACCTCCTTAGGTTTGACGAGAGGCATCTTGTTCTTGTATCTGTATGCTAAATCAGCCATGGGGAACTGTACCTCCTCGCCTAAGTATTGACCGAGAGTGAAACCAATATCATCGGCCGCTAGGATCATAATCGATATCGGTAAACACCTTTAGCGGGGGGCGCGATTGGTTTTTTTGTTTGCCAAGATGGGGAATTGTTTTCCCCCTTGCACTACTGCTACTTCCCAACCGCTTCACATGTTCTTTATATGACTTTACAATACAGCGGTCATAGTTTGATAGAAACAAAAGCGGTGGTGGTCGCGTCAGGTTTTCTAGACAATGCTTCACTTTTACTAGATCTATTTTCTCCTTTGGATCTGGACGGGTCGATGCAAGCTAGCGTTTCACATCGGCATCCACGATCTCCTTGGTTTCCTCATCAGTCATTTCATATGGTAACCTGGCAGGAGCTTTCTTGACGCTTCTGTCTGCTCTAGATTTCTTCCCAGTTGTAGTAGTACTAGCTGCCGGAGTGGCGGTTCTCTTCTGCCGGTGCTGAGGCGATGGAGAAGGCAAAGTATGCTAACGCGGCGGAGTCTACTGACATGGCGGAGTATGCTGACGAGGCAGAGTCTACAGACACGGCGTAGTCTACTGAGGGGCCTCCTCCGGCGGAGTCTACTGACGCGGCGGAGATGGCTGAGGCGGCGGAGATAGAGCTGGCTTGCTACTGTGAGGAGTCTGCTAAGGGGCCTCCTCCCACGGAGTCTGCTGACACGGTATCTAATGTGGAAACATGATGTGTTCCTTTTTCCATAGAATGGTAGTCCTTCAAGCATCTCCCAGTGTAGTCTCCCCTTCACCTGTTGGGAACTCAATCTCAAGCTGCTCAAATCCGTTGATAACTTCGTCCACCCCGCTAACAGCATTGCCATCTGGAATTGGACAGCTATGGTAAGTTGCATCAAGTGCAGGAGGTAAGGCAAAGCCAACCGCCACCTTCAAGGATAGGCTCATGCATTTCGCATGTAGATCACAGTGTTCCCTCTCCGTGATATCATCCGCGGGGTAGCGAGGAGCCGTGATATCATCTATGGGCCAAACAAGCTCCGTGGAAGCCACGCTGCTTTTCCGCTGAGATGGTGATGGGGCGGTAGTATCGAATATTGTATCTTCGTGCCGCTGAGATGGTCAGTAGCGTGCTGGCTGTTAAACGCCTCTATTTGCTTCTGCTGTGATTTGTCACCAACGTATCTATAATTTTTGATTGTTCCATGCTATTATATTATCTGTTTTGGTTGTTTTATATGCATTAATATGCTATTTCATATTATTTTTGGCACTAACCTATTAACCTAGAGCCCAGTGCCAGTTTTTGTTTTTTCCTTGTTTTGACTTTTACAGAAAAGGAATATCAGACGGAGTCCGAATAGAATAATTTTTCTTGGACCAGAAGACACCTACATAACTTGGAGAGAGGGCCAGAAGAGTCCTGAGGAGGCCACCAGCGTCTAGGTCGCACCCTAGGGGGGATCTGCCCTGAGGGCTTGTGGGCACCTCGGGAGTCCTCCAGCCCTAAAACCACTTATATATATTCTCAAATATTCCCCCAACATCAGAAGCTTCCACCTAAATACTTTTCTGCTGCCGCAAGCCTCTGTTCTTGTGAGATCCCATCTTGGGGTCTTTTCTGGCACTCTGCCGGAGGGGGATTTGATAATAGAGGGCCTCTACATCAACCTTGTTGCCCTTCCGATGAAGCGTTAGTAGTTTAACACCGACCTACGGGTCCCTAGCTAGTAGCTAGATGGCTTCTTCTCTCTCTTTGATCTTCAATACATTGTTCTCCTCGATGTTCTTGGAGTTCTATCCGATGTAATACTCTTTTGCAGTCCGTTTGTTGAGATTCGATGAATTGTGGATTTATGAGAAAATTACCTATGAATATTATTTGAGCCTTCTTTGAACTCTTTTATGCATGATTAAGATATCTTTGTATTTCTCTTCGAATTATCAGTTTGGTTTAGCCAACTAGATTGGTTTTTCTTGCAAGGCGAGAGGTGGTTAGTTTTGGGTTCAATCTTGCGGTGTCCTCACCCAGTGACATAGTAGGAGTAGTGAAGATGACATGTACCTAGGGTAGGGTAATAGGCCTGACCTAGACGCCCTTACCAAGGACACTGCCTTAAGATCAATGGCATTCAAAGCACATCAGAATCCACCGACTGGAATCACCTCAGAGCGCAACCCACTCGACCAACAACTCCACTCGGATAACCCAATTCCATTTGACCAGTATATCATCATTCGACCGTACTAGAAACCACTTGGATTACAGAAGATCTAAAGTCACTCAGGATGGCAACGGTCAGGCGTTCACTCCGTAGCGTTAATGATCATTCATATGTATTTATTGTTGGCGTTACCAGTAACGTCTCACCTTAATGTACATTGAACTCCTTGTAACGTGGGCTGGCTGGGGTCCTGGTGCACTATATATAAGCCACCCCCTCCACTGGCACAAGCGTTCGCACCCGCTGTAACTTCACGCATAATCCAATCGACCGCCTCCGGGCACCGAGACGTAGGGCTTTTACTTCCTCTGAGAAGGGCCTGAACTCGTAAATCTTGCGTGCACAACCTCATCGTAGCTAGGATCTTGCCTCCTCCTACGTACCCCATTTTCTACTGTCAGACTTAGAACCACGACAGTTGGCACCCACCGTGCCGCAGGTGTCTTAGCAACTTCCGGTGAGGTTGCAGTTTTTCCGATCCCCATCATCATGGTTTCTGGCGGTGGTTTGGCTGAGGGCCGCGAGATCCGTCTCAGCGCACTCGTTTTCATCGCCGACGACTCCGCCTGGCTCCAAGAGTCTCCCCTTGACGTCGAGGCGCTCCCCGTCGGCGTGGCGACGCACTTCCGGGCGTACGTTCACGGCGTCTTTCTGTGGCAGCCGTTGTCGGTGTCAAAACCGGTGAATCTCGGGTAGGGGGTCCTGAACTGTGCGTCTAAGGTTGATGGTAACAGGAGGCAGGGGACACGATGTTTTACCCAGGTTCGAGCCCTCTTGATGGAGGTAATACCCTACATCCTGCTTGATTGATATTGATGAGTATGAGAATTACAAGAGTTGATCTACCATGAGATCATAATGGCTAAAACCCTAGAAGTCTAGCCTGTATGATAGTGATCATCCCTATGGACTAAAATCCTCTAGTTTATATAGACACCGGTGGGGCCTAGGGTTGTACAAAGTCGGTTACAGAGAAAGGAATCTTCATATCCAGATGCCAGGCTTTCCATCCACACCAAGGAGAGTCCCATCCGGACACGGGAGAGTGTCTTCTGTCTTGGATCTTCATAGCCCATTAGTCCGACCAATGTCACGCAGGCCGGACACTCGAGGACCCCTTAATCCAGGACACCCTCAGTAGCCCCTAAACCTGGCTTCAATGACGATGTGTCTGGCGCGTAGATTGTCTTCGGCATTGCAAGGCGGGTTCCTCCTCCGAATACTCCAAAACAGCCTTCGAATACAGAAAACATGTTCGGCTCTACAAAACGAGTACCACACACATGCAGAGAGTATAATATTTTACGTGTCTAATCCACTGACAACTTTTGTAGAATGACATCACATCACATCCCGGTCATTAGTTTGAACCGTTTTTAGCCCCCCGCTCCATGTTTCAAGATGCGGTTTTATTGGCACGTCTTGTCAAAGCAAAGCTCGTGTCGCCTTATTGCGGGATTCTCATCAATATGGGCGTGGGTAATCCAACTGTGCCACCTGCACGATCCTTGGAGAATAGGTGAGTTTTAAGGCGAGTGGGGAGGCGCTTGATATTCACTGCCTTTATAAAGGGATAAGGATTCACCTCTTTTACCCACACCTTCCTTCTCTCTGCCCATCCATTCTCGAGCTCCAGCGCCCCAGCTTCCATCCATTCCACCTCAAAAAAGCACTCCAACCATGTTCGGATCTGGAACGCAAGGCAAGTGGATGGTTTCCTCCGTCAAGGAGAAGGACATCACCAAGCTCTAGGAGGCCGGGTACTTAGCCAAAGAAATCGCCCACCGGCTTCCAGCAACGGGGCAGCTCATCCCCACCCCAGAGCCCCATGAGAGGGTGGTATTCATCCCCCACTTCGTTCGTGAATTTGGATTCCCTCTCCACCCATTCTTCCATGGACTCATGTTCTACTACGGGCTGGATTTCCACGATCTGGCCCCCAATTCCTTCCTCAACATCTCGGCATTCATTGTCGTGTGCGAGGCCTTCCTTCGCATCCCACCACACTTCGGATTGTGGTTGAAGATCTTCAATGTGAAGCCGAAGGTGGTGGGCGGTCAACACGTAGAGTGCGGAGCCGCCATGGTGAGCAAGCTGCCCAATGTCACATGGCCCAAAGGTACTTTCATGGAGACTGTCAGAGGGTGGCAACAACAGTGGTTCTATATCACAGAGCCTCGCGATGCCACCTGGGCCGCGGCTCCTGAATTCCAGTCTGGTGCCCCGATGCGGCTCACCTCCTGGCTAGAGAAGGGCCTGGACTGGTCTTTGTTGGACGAGCTGACAGCGTTTCAAGCGCGCATCAGGAACATGGTGGACAAGAATGTCAAGCTTGTCAATGTGATCCAGGTGATGCTTGCCCGTCGGATCATTCTGTGCCATAGCCGGACTTACCATCTGTGGGAGTTTGATCCGACCAAGCACCAGACCTTGCAACAGTTCTTCGGCACTACGCACGAAGACATCTGGAAGGTGCTCCTAAAGGCCAACGAGATGTGGCCGGCGATGATCGAGGACCGCGGGCACAACCTGGCCCATCCCGCTAGTGCAGTAGGTTTTCTGTATTTCAAGGTGTATCCTTTACTTGCATATTCAAGGAAGACATCTAAGCTTACCCATTCATTTTTTCAGGGCTGGACAAAGAAGGTGGAGCGGATCCAATGTCCGGCTCCGCTGCCCGAAAACCCAGCAATCCCTCTTCTGACGAAGATGCTGGTTCTGACGCCCTACCAAGCATCGGAGAAGAAGGCCAAGGAGACCAGGAGTGGTCTCCGCCGTAAGGGCACTTCGGATGTGACTTCCGAAGACGCTGAGACCCACTCCTCCCACACATAGGACGAGGAGGAGGAGGGGGAAAGCAATTCTCCTTCGAAGGGGGAAAGGAAGAAAAGGGCGGTCTCTGCCCATCTGGAGGTAGAGGCGTCCAAGAAGGGGAAGGTTTCCCTCGCGGACAACTCCGTGTGGGACATCGACAACAACTCAGAGTGGCACACTAGAGATAAGCCCCTGGCTGAATTGTGAATACTCAAAGGCACTGACGCGTTCATACCAGCCTCCTTACTTCATAATTTTAACATGTTAAATCATGCACATGTAGTCCGGCTCATTCCGACCTCGAGCGATCCTCATCTTCGCGAAATTCGCTGGATCCGAAGTTGATGGACAGCGGGTTCCTTCTGGCGGCCTCCTCTCCAAGACTACAGAGGAAATTGAAGTGCTGTCCCGAAGGGCCCTCCCGGCTCAGGGGGAGGCACAGGAGGCCGTCATGGTGGTGCCAGAGGGTGATACCTCGTCCGTCGGACACATGGGGGAGGAGATCCCCATGGAGACTGGCGATGGGATTCATATCCAAGTCGGCCCCCAGCCGAATACGATCTCGGAGACCTATACAGCTCCGGAATCCAACAAGCAGCCTCCTTCAAAAGGAGGTGCCCCAATTCCACCGGTCACCTCTGTCCATCCAGAGGCACCAGATACTCTACTAGAAGCGCTGCAAAGCGCTTCCATCGTTGAGGAACACCGTATCCTTATGGATACGGTGATTGAGAGGGTTCAGTTTGTTAATAGCGAACTGACCGAAGCCTGCACCAGCCTCCTAACAGGCTTTGAGGTAAGCGATGCAATTGTATAAAAAGAATGTCATAGTATAGACAGTAGCACTTGAGACTCTGTCCGATGTACGGAAGGAAAAGCCGGGACAGAGGATCAAGTAATTTTCGCATGACACTAACCAAATATGTCTTATGCGAATAAGCAGGCGTCGTTGTTGGCTGCGACCTCTCATTCTGCCGAAGTCTCCAGACTGAAGCAGAGTCTGGAGCAGGCCGAGGAAGATCTTGGCCGTGTAAAAAAGCAGCTAGGAGACAAGCAAGGTATGCAATGACCTTTCGTAGATCCAAAAGGGATGAATGATTTGTGCCGACCATAGTACCATGATATTTGTTTAGGAGCAGTGACCGTGGTGGAGTTCCTCAAGAAGACGCTTGCCGAGGCCGAGGAGAGAGCGGCAAAGGAACACGCCGCCCGCGAAAAGCTTGAGGCCAGGGTCGGTGAGGTCCAGTAGGACCTCCAGGACGCTGTGAAGAAATATGAGTCCATGAAGTGCAACGTTGCGGATCAAGAGTCCGAACTTGTCAAGGCCCTCCAAAGCGCACAAGATGCCCGGGTTGAAGCCTAGGGCGCCCTCTAGGAAATCCAAGAGGCCAGAAAAATCGCGGCGGGTAAGGCCTTCATTATGCAGAGCAAATATGTGAACAAGAGGTATCTCTTACTAACCCGGATTTGGAGTTCTCTAGGAGAATTTGTGGATTTAGCGTTCAGTGTTGCCGACACTGCGGAGTTGTTCCGAGCCGAAGAGGGGAGCTTGACGGAGAAGCTATTCTGGTCGCAATACCTAGCGCCAGAACATTCGGTGCCCTTTAGCGATCAGCTAAAACAGCTGGTCGAACTGCATAGTTTGGTCGAACTAGCCATTATCAGATTTCGGGTTCTGGCAAAACCCTTGAGGTTCGAACACTGGGGTGCGCACGAAGATCTCCCCCTCCCTAGCTCGCACACTCGACGATCTCATGGCCTAGCTTCACGGACCCAAAGAACACAAGACACAAGATTTATACTGGTTTGGGCTACCGTTGTGGTGTAATACCCTACTCCAGTGTGGTGTGGTGGATTGCATCTTGGGCTATGGATGAACAGTTACAAGGGAAGAACAGCCCCTTGAGGAGAGGTGTTCTTGTTCTCGGTGAGCTTGTGTGGTTGAGGATGGTCTGGATCTTCTCTCCCCTTTAAACCAGTTTCCTCTTTCTATGGTGGCTAGTCCTATTTATAGTGGCCTTGGTCCTCTTCCCAAATATTGAGCGGGAAGGGATCCCACAATGGCCAAATTCGAAGGGAGACAACTAGTACAAGTTATCCTGAGAAAAGTAGTCTTCACCTGCCAAAGGCTCATGTGGTGATGCCATCTTAGGCTCCACGGTGACCTCCGTCCCGCGGTTCTTCTGGTCTTGGTCTTGTTGCACCGATATGGAAACCTTTGCCTAATGCCTTGGAACTCCTCGCCTGTGCTTGCCTCCTTAGAACTAGAGAGGAAGTGAGGACACTACGCTTGCTGGCGCCAGGCTGGCACCCGCCTGGTCTTGATCGTCATGGCTTACGTCATTAGAACCTCGCAAGGTTCGCCTTGCCTTGATCTCTCCGCCCCTCGCGAGCTAGCCTGGTGAGGCCGCCCCTGAGGAGGTCTTGCATCGTCCGCCTCGTGAGGCTTGGCCCCTCGCGAGGGTCTTGGGTGTTTGCTGGTGAAGATGGGCCGTATGGGGCCACTGGAGGAGCCACGCAGCGGGCCGCAGGCAGGCAAGTCTGGGGACCCCCGTTCCCAGAACACCGACAATAGCCCTTGGCCCCAAGGCGCGCTCGGATTTGGCTTCGAGGCGAAGCCAAAGGGCAAGTGCGGCGTGTCGTGGGCCCCAATAGCCTGCAGCCTTGGTCGACGCGTGGTGATTGATTGGACGTGGGCGTCTCAGATTCCCCATGCAGCCTCGGCAACTGCCCGACACGACAAAAGACTGGCGCGGGTGGCGCTCGTCTTCATTGCTTTCCTCTGCCTTGCTCCATATCCCCTTTCTCGCCCCTTGATTCCAAAACCTCCAGATCTTCTCCGATGTCCTTCCAAGCTTCCGTCCAATGGTGCCCCAAAATACCAAGATTGACTCGCTGCCCGCCTGGTACGAGCCTGGCCTGGAGGTGCCCAATGTCTTGGCGAAGAACCTTGCTGTCACAGAGCTGCTGACGGCGGGGGAGAACAACGAGAAGGGGGAGACCGCGCTCCGGGCAGGTTCCGCCGTGCCTGAAGCTCCGAAGAGATCCTTCTACCCCCTCTTCATGGGAAAATTGCCACCGGCCTCGTTCCCCCCTTCTCTGACTTCTTCTACGCGGTCCTCTGGTAGTACGGGTTACAGGCTCTTCATCTCCATCCCAAGTCCGTTCTTCTCTTGTCCATATTTTCCTTCTAATGTGAGGTGTACATCGGGGTGGTGCTGTCCATGGCATTGCTGCGCACTTCTTCTACCTCCGGATCAACGAAGGCCACACCTCGAGGTGTGCCAACTTCATCACAGCCGGCAAGGCCAACGCGATTTCGATGACCGGTAAGAAGGCCGATGGCTTCCGGAGCAAGTGGGTTATGATAGATGCCAAGTGTGTCCACCCACAAGTGGTCCTGCGCGAAGCTTACCGACGAGCGGAAGCTGGTGCTAGAGAATACGAACACCAACCTGAGACCAGGCAGCGCGAAGGCGGCGAAACTGACGGGGGCCATGTTCTTGAAGGAAATCTTAGCGCAGCGGGTGGCTCCTCTCCAGGTGTGCACACGCCCCCTGTGGATGCTTGTGGATGGAGAAGACAAGCTCTGCTTGAGCCCGAAGGCCATGTCCGACGAGGAGCTGTCCGCGGCCCTTCGTCTCCTGGTCGGAGACGACCAAGAGTATCCGACGAATCCCCATGCTCCCTTGTTCCTCCAGAAGGACGGGGCGCAGGTCGTGGCCGCCATGTCCACCTTTGACGGGCGCGGCCTGGTGCCGCCGGTTCCTTCCAAGGTTCCTGCGGCGACGGCGACGGTGGACGTATCTTCTGGTGAGTCCCGCAAGGACGGAGAGGAGGAGGAGGAGGAGCGCGACCTAGAGGCAGCCCCCGAGGAGATGGGGGAGACCTCCCCCTTGCGCAAGGCCGACATACTCCGCCTCATGCCTGAAGACGATGGTGAGGATGATATCCTCCCGGAGAAGGGGGAGCCGCCCGAGGTTCCGACGAAGAGCAGGTTAGCGCTGCTTTCCCGGGATGATGCTCCTGCCTCACCGTCGCCTGGAGCTGCTTCCGGCCTAGCTGCTGCCCCTGATTCTACTCCCGGAGCCGACGCGCCCGTGCCTCGGGTCGCGAAGATCTCCGGCTTCAAGCTCCCAAAGCAGAGGGACATTGCCGCGGTGGTCCAGTAAGTGTTCTCGACCCTCCTTGCTCTTGCTTATGATGCTTGCTTCTGACTCTTCTTCTTCCTTGTGCAACCACGCCTGCAGCGAAGAGAAGGGAGGGCGAGGTGGCACCGCTTGAGCCGAGATGGCCTCCTGCGGCTGCACCCCTCTCCATGAGTGAAGGTGGAGACAGCGCTCGTGCTTCTCCAGCCCGATCATTCTCATGGGGCTGGGTGGAGCATCCTCGGGAGAAGTCAGCCCCCGAGGCCCCGCTGGTCCCGGAGGTGCCTGTCGGGACCCCGATCCTAAGTCACACCGATCTAGCATGTAACACTTCATATCACTTTGCGGCCTCACGCATGGAATTCCCACGGGTGCCACCTTACCTGGCCCGAGACCGTTTGCGCCTTTTGGCTCACGTATATGATAGTGTCGCTAGCATCCATATGACAGAGAACACGGGCCGACATTACTAGTAGTGAACCCAAAGTGGCACTAACTTACAGGGACAGGCATACATGAATCAACCTCGAGCATGTCGATCAACAGCGTATGAATCCGGGCTGTAGCACTGGGCTAACAGGACTCCGGGAACCCAGGCTATAGCAGGCTAGGCAGGACTTCGAATGTCACCGTGTGACATTTCCCTGAAGGGACAGACACATGAACAAAGTGAATCAGATGCCGGCCAGTCAAGTGCTCCGGAGCAGTAGTGCTGGGCTAGCAGGACTCCGGTGAACCGGGCTGTAGCAGACTACTATGGCTCATGGAAGCACAAGACTACATTTCCCCATAAGAGAGGCTACCAGTGATAAACAACTAGGTTATCGGATCCCACACATAGCAATACACGTTACAAGTACGCATAACATGCAAGTATGTGTTGTACAACATGGCATCACAACATAACTCAAACTCATATAGATGAAGGCCCAAAAGAGCCACATAGCATTCAATACAAACAGGGGTCTCATGACCCATCATTCAGAGCATACAAGCAACGGAAGCATTACATGTCTGAGTACAGACAACTACAACAGGAAAAGACTAAGAAGCCTGGCTAAACATGACCCTCCCAAGGGTACAAGATCGTAGCTGGGATACAAGCTACTCGTCGAAGTCACTAGTGTAACCAACTGCAAAACATAAATAAGCAAACGTGAGTACGAAGGTACTCAACAAGTCTTACATCAAAACTATCTACATATGCAACATTATCAACAAAGGGGGTGGTGGAGTTTTAACAGCAGCAAGCCAGCTTTGACTCAGTGGCTAACCTATACTACGAGTATCAGAAACTTCTTTGAGGTGAGGAGAGACGCACACGAGTCCACATATTCACCATATCAATACTCCACTATGGACCCGTTCCCGTCTTCCTACGAGAAGGCCATCCATAGCAATCACGCTTATCTTGAATATTTTAGAGTATCCACTTCAAGTTGTCTATGTACTACATAAGTCCTCCAAGTTTCCATATCCGAGGAAAACGGCTATTCAAATAGATAATGTTAACCCTGCAGGGCTGTACTTCTTCACACATGCTCTCGCCACTTATCACCCTGTACACGTCATGTACCTCGGCAACCTTCAAGCAGAAGCCGGGCGAGGGTGTCGGCCACGACCTGACTAACCACCCAAGTCTCTCGTCCAGGTTTATCGCCTATTCGAGTTCCATCCGCAAGGAGTTCCGGCCGAAGTCTCCAGTACGGCCCCAAACGATGTGTGCATGGTTCCCAAGCCCACCATCCGGGTGCCACTTGGTACACTGTGCCACGGTGCCTAGTGTGTCCCAAGCCCGTCCCATCGGACACCACCTGGTAGACAAGTATAACTACCTACAAACTCTAGAAACTAGTTGCAACTCCTGGACAGAGATCAAGTGGATTAATAAGCCGAGAGGGGCCGGATAACCGGAACCCAATGTGTGGTAGTAACTGGACTTCGATAACATACACAGAACTCAGTGCTTAGGGACGGTTCCAATGAGACAACCCACCATGTACTCCTACATGGCCTCTCATTGCTACCTTTACCAAAACATGTTCACACACTTAGCCTTTATCGGTAGGACATGTTCACCACTCCGATTCATTCCCGATGAATCAGACCTGACACAACTCTAAGCATAGCTGGCATAAAGAAAACAAGCATGGATGAGTAGGCACATCAAGGCTCAAGCAACTCCTACTCATGCTAGTGGGTTTCAACTATTTACTGTGGCAATGACAGGTCATGGAGAGGAATGGGTTCAACTACGGCAGCAGAAAAGTAGCAGTTGAATCGTTGTTGTCCTAATGCAGTATAAGGAGCAGGAGCGAGAGAGTGGGATTTATCGGAATGCTCAAGGGAGGTTGCTTGCCTGATAGAACGACGAAGGGCACTCCTCCTCTGACAGGTACTCGGGAACACCTTCCGGAGTGGAACCTATCGAGAAGAAATGCTGCCGCCAATCAATACACAAACAAATGCAACAAAATGATGCATGAACATGACATTTGCAAATGCTAGTGTTTGGGCTAATGCAAGATGCTACCAAGTTGGTTGAAGCCCATTTGAATCAAAGATCCAAATGCAATTAAAAATGAAGCATTTAAAATGCCCATATTATGTTTTCACTTATACAGCATGTATAAGTTGGTTTTTCATGCATGTAACAGGCATAAATGGATTCCTTGCATTTTTCTGATAATTTTTCATATATAATTTTTTTCATTCTGAGCTACGGTTTAATTATTATGATTTTTTGAAGTTTAGGCAATATTCTGGAATTTCCTGAGTTAAAAAAAATTCCAGAAATCAATTATTGCGTCAGCTTGAAGTCAGCACTGCGTCAGCAGGTCAACTGGGTTGACCCTGGTCAAACCTGACCAGTGGGACCCACTGGTCAGTGACTAACTAAACTAACCTAGTTTAATTAGCACTAACCTAGGTTAAACTAATTAGTTTTAAACCTAATCTAAACTAATTAACCAGGCGGGGCCCACATGTCATAGAACCAGGGGAGGTCAAATCCCCTGGTCAACCGAGCAAAACTGCCGGTGGCTCGACGACGGCGAGGCCAGGCGCGGCGGTGCGCTACGGGTTTTGCCCACAGGGGGCCATTTGCCGCACGGAGTGCAGCTACGGGATGCGGACGCTTGTCCGCATCCAGCCGTGGTGGTGGCGTGGCCGGGAGCGGCCAGAGTGGCGCCGGCGACGACGAGTGCGGCGGCCGGAGTTCGGCCAGGTGCGGGCGGGGTGTTGCGGGGCACGGTAGCAGCTGCGAGCGGGTCCGCTCGACTCACCAGAGTGCACTGAGTGCAACGGCGAGCTCCGCTGCGAGCTGCGGCGGCTGTGGCCACGACGGCGAGGGGATGCGGCAGTGATGGCTTCGGCCGGGGTGGAAACAACGCCTACGACGCGGGAACGAGGGGAAGAAGAGAGGGGAAACAGGGGTATGCTCACAGCGATCGCGCGAAGCAGCACGGCAAGCTCGGGGGAGGCCTGGTGACGGCGAATCGACAGTGGTGGACGGCAGAGCCTGAGGTGGAAGACGATGGCGATGGCGGCGTTCCAGGGCGTGTGGCGCCGTGCGTCTCGACGAGGAGGCGTAGCCCAGAGCGGCGAAGTGCGTGGACACGACGAAGGGACGAGGGGGAGGCAGTGGCCGCGGCAACGGCGAGGGGTGGCGTCGGCTGCGCTCGCGTGCGTGCGAGAGAGGGTGACTGAGGAGAGGAGAAGCACGGGGGAGAGTGAGAGGGGGTCAGGGAGGCCGCGTGGCAACTCCAGGGACGTCCGGAGGGAGGCGGAAGCAGGAGGTGGCCGGGCGTGCGCCGTCGCGCGTCGGGCACGCGCCTCTCATCCTCCTAGCGGGAGGTTGAGGGTGACTGGCAGGGCCAGCTGGCTGGGCCGGCCAGGTGGGCCGCACAGTGTGAGGCCTTAGGTAAGTGTTTTCTATTTTTTGTTTTCTTTTTCCATTTCTGACATTTGTTTTGACTTAAAATAAATACTAGCACAAAAGTAAAAATGTTGAGATTCCTTGTGACCCCTAGTTATGATATACCAAAGGCCCTCACCAAATTCCAACATTTTTGGAGCCTTTAAAATATTTATATTATTTTAAACAGCTCCAATTCAAATACATATGGGTTCATTCAAAAATCCAAAATGTTTAGCAAAAATGTGCATCACCTCTGGTTGTTGCTTGCAACATTTTCCAAGGACCATGAACATATTTGAAGAGCATTTTGGGTTTATTGAAATTCCATTTTTAATTTGGACCAATTTGAATTTGCTTTGGTGCTAGGGTTTGAAACATCCCCATTTCAATTTCATTTGAAACTTAACATGATGCACAAAGCAAACCTAGGATCATACCAGAACTAGGGATGTGGAAGTGCCAATGTCCGGCTCAGGTGCTGGGGTCCCAGAGGCTCAGGAGCCTCCTGCCTGCCAGGCCATGGTGAAGACGACGCCTCTTCCTCCTTCTGCCGTGCTGCTGATCCCAGGTTCCTCCGCTTCTCCTGACGTCCTGGAGCGGGCCCTTTCTGAGATGGCCTGGCTGCGAGAAGAACTTCAGGGTGCTGAACCCCTCCTGGCGGCTGGGCGCCTGGAGCTGGTCTCTGGATTGCTTCATTATGACGTGTTCGTTCGGGCGGTGCTGAGCCAGGCCGCGACGACCTCCGAGAGGGAGAAGTGAGCCACCGCTCAGGCAACAACTGCTCGTGAGGCAGCGCTGAAGGACGTCGAGGCCGCACAAGGTCGCTGCCAGGTGTTGGAGGCCGAGCTGAAGATCCTGCGTGAAGAGCGTGCCGAAGATGCTCGTGGCCGTAAGGCGGAGGAAGAGAGGATGAAGGCCTGGGAGGATGCCATCAAGGGTCGTGACACCGAGCTGGAGCAGTTGGCGCAGGTGCAGGCCATTGAGCGCAGCCAAGTGGAGGAGCTGGAGCGAAAGGTGCAGGCGGAGAAAGCTGAACTTGACGCCAAGGCAAAGGTTCTGGTCGAGGACCGCGCGGCCTTTGTGCTCCTCGAGAAGAGGTCTCGCGAGGCTCTGAAGACAGTTTATGAGAAGGGCATGGAGAAGCCGCTGGCCACCGATGAGGACGTCCCCGCCCAGTTGCTTCCCTACTTGGTTGAGGCGCTTGAGGAAGTCGTGAGCGGCATCGGCCCCATGGCAGAGGATGAGGCTCTAGTCCTTTCTTCAGCTGCGCTGACGCGCGTCTTTAGCCACCTCCATCTTCGCGATCCTACCGCCCGCCTTGAGGAGCTGCTGGAGCCTGTGGACGACAAGCGCTACGCAGCTGCCGCCGCAGCCGTGAAGGGTTAGGTGGAGGCCGTGATGCAGAAGTTCCATGCATTCGCCGCCGCGCCTTCGACCGGCGTTACAGGTTAAGGTGACGCCACCCAGGAGGGGGCGCCTCTTGTGGGCGCCAGCAGTGTCCAGGTATAACTTGCCTGCGGCTCCTTTCCTGTTTAAACTCATGCAACATGTACCGTGCCTTGTGGAGGCGTTTAAACTTGTGTTTGATACTCGGAGAACAATATGTCTTGTAATATTTGCTTTGAGATTTTGCGATTTCCTTCCCAGTTGCTTTGTGTTCTACGTCGGCAGAGCCAGACCCCGTGCATACCTCAGCCGCCATTGGGCCGACTGGATCACCAGGACGGACCAAGGAGTGAGGGGCTACGTGGTCAGTTAGGCTCCGGAGTAGTGATGCTCAGGAGTCCCCTTGACGCGCAAACAGCTTGTGGAAAGGAGATGCAAGGGTAGGTCTAGTGTTCTACGTCGTCAGGGCCCGTCCCTGCGCATACCTCAACCGCCATTGGGCCGACCGGATCACCAGGACGGACCAAGGAGTGAGGGGCTACGTGGTCAGTTAGGCTCCTGAGTCGCGATGCTCAGGAGTCCCCCTTGACGTTCAAACGACCTTCGTACCTTAGCTCCGCTTGGGAGGGCGCATGACGACCAGGTCCGAGGGACCTGGCAGGGTGGCGTATGCTTGGACTTGACCCGAGCGCAGCCCCTGTGCCTAGCCCCCTTGCGCGACTCTCCCGAGGGGAGGTGTTGCGATGAGGCCAGACACCGAGCCCGGAGGCTCCCTGAGGTTGGTGCGGCAGTGAGGCCACCCTCAGTTGTTTATCACCAGGACGGACCATGGCGCTTCCGCACTTGCACGGGCATAGCCGCTCCTCTGCAGTGTCGATTGCCAGCACGGAGCATGGTGCTTCCACTGGTACGTGGGAGGAGGCTCCCTCTGAGTGGAGCCCCTAGGGCGTGTACAGCCCCGCCCTGACACGTGGCTTGCACGGCAGGGCTGGAGGTGGTGTATCTGGGCACTCGGGAGCCAACGCGGGACTCACGAGGCCCTACCTCAAGGTGGGTTGCGCCTGGTCTTGGTTCTTGATGGCTATGGCATTCCTGCGAGATGGTTAGACAATCAGCGCCGAGTGGATTTCCTGAGGCTATCGTACGAGAAGGCCAAGTACCAAGGACTCCAGGAGGTGACGTGAACGGGGCCGACCCGCCAGACAGAGCTCAGCCGTTGGATTTATCAACGCTGCAGGGACGGGCCCGAGCACAGACGCCGTGCCTAGCCTTCTAATGCGAAGGATCCTGAAGAAAGACAATCGGCGCGCGGCTCCCATAGCAGGTGACAATCGAGCAGGTTATAACCATAGATAGATTATGCATGAGAAGCAAACTGGCTCAGGTAAACGCAGGAACGATACATGCCACTAGGTCGGACCCGAGCGGCCTGGGGATGATGCTGCCCGAGGGGCGCTCCCAGCAGAGTGAACTGAAGACGCAAGAAGATACAAGCCACAGGGATGGACCCATGTGGCATGGGGATGATGCAGCCTAGGGGCGCCTAGCTAAATGAACTTGGAAAGATGTCACCTGGTTTGGTTGCCAAAGGAGTGTTGGGGTAGCTGAAGGCGCGTAGCGAAGAAGTCGCCCCTCATGAGCCGTCGGGGCCCCGAGCCTTGGGAGGCTCTAGAGGCTCGAGCTGCCTCCGGAGGACTGTCTCCATCTCCGCCAGGACTGTGCGATGCTTGTCCTCTTGACCCACCATGACGCTCCGCAGGTTGTGCTGGAAGGCAGCAGCCATGCTCGGCAGGCCGAACGGCATGCGAACGTAGCTGTGAGGTGGGCCCTCACAGCATCCAACATGCGAAGGCCAGAAGCGCTCCTGAGAGGCGGCCCGGTTGAGCCCTGGGATGTCGATGCAGACGCGCAGCTCACCACCCTGGACTGGGTGAGGAGCAACGCTAGGTGGGCGGCGCTCGCCCCGTATTGCTCTTGCTTCCTGAAGCTCCTGAGATGCCTTGTCGATGAACTCCTGAGCGCTAGGCGCTTTTCGCCTAGTGCCCTCCTAAGGGAAACGTGCCATGAAGCACGCCTCCACATGGTGCCCGAGCGCCTCCCTCGTGATGCTGGCCAGGTCTGAGGCCCTCCAAAAGAGAGCCCCCAAGCCCTGTCCGAGGATGGCGTCGGGCGTGCCTCCCTATGCGAGGGAGAGAGGCACCCCAGGCGTGGGCGTAGATCATGAAGTGGTGCCGCCGGAGGTGCCGCTCCCTTGAGGTCCAGTGTGGAGCAGGTGCTTCTTCTTCTTGGGGTTGGCTTCAGGACGGTACTGCACTGCATTGCTGTCGGGGTCTTCGAGTGATGGAGCTTGGAAGGCGCGCTCGAGGGATCACAATGCGTCTCTTTCTTCACAGGGGATGGTGATGATTCCGCCGCTTCCGGGCATCTTGAGGACGTTGTAGCCATGGTGGGCGACTGCCTTGAATTTGGCCAGCGCTGGGTACCCGAGAATGGCATTGTACGGCCGACGGATGTGGGCGACGTCGAAGTCGATGAGCTTGGTGTGGTAGTTGTCGCGCTGGCCGAAGGTGACAGGGAGGCGAACCTGCCCTATCGGGGTGGTAGAGCTGTCAGTCACTCCTGAGAAAGGCTTGGTAGGCTGGAGCTGATCCTATGGCACTTGAAGGCTGTCGAAGGTCTCGACAGACAGGACATTGAGCCCTGCACAACCGTCGATGAGGGTCTTGGTGACTTGGACATTGCTAATGACGGGTGAACGAAGCATCGGGAGAATGCCAGCCATTGCCGCGCACTTGAGCTGGTTGCCGAACTAAAGGTGATGGCGTACTTGGACCACCTAAGCAGCGCGTGGCTTCAAGCATAGGGAGGACTGCGTTGACCTCGCGAGCAAACTACTTGAAGACTCGCAAAGAGGGTAGGGCTTGAGCTCCACCCAAGATACATGCGATAGCTCGCGGCTCTTGGAAGCCCCCAGTCCCCTCGTCTTGTTGATGGTCGTCGTTCCTTCTTGGCGGCGGCAACGGAGGGAGACCAGGGTTGCCCTGAGGATGGTCCTCAAGAGGCTGGTCCCTCCAGGCGCCCACACAAGGTTGGTCGCGCCACTCCTGGCAGGGCCCATGGTCGCCCAACGTCCTCCACCACATCCACCTCCTCGGCCGTAGCCCTGGTCGTTGCGCTCAGGGCATCGACCAAAGCGTCCATCTCGAATGGCCCTGAGCTCTTGGCAGTCATTAGTGTTGTGCGTGCACACGTTGTGGAAGGCGTAGAACGTACGACTGCCCTTGGACGACTAGGGAAGATCTTGGCCGCTCTTGGTGTCTGGTTCTGCCGCGAGCACGGCCACTCAATTGCGCTTCACGTCCTTGGCCTTGGCCTTCTTCTCCTCTGGATCCACAGGAGGGAGCTCGAGGAGGGAGAGGCGCCCCTCCTCAGCTCTTGCACACTTGGTCGCGATGTTGAACAACTCCAAGGTCATGCACAACTCTTCATGGATGGCGAGCTCCTCCTTCATCTTGATGTCGCGGACGCCGTCGGAGAACGGCGAGATAATGGCCTCATCCGTTACCTTGGGGATCTTCATTCGCATGCTGTTGAAGCATTGGATGTATTTCTGCAGGGTTTCTCCTGGTTGTTGCTTGATGCGGCGCAGGTCACCCGCAACCAGGGGCAGTCACGAGTGCCCTTGAAGTTGGCGCTGAAGCGGTTGCGCATCTCGTCCCCGGAGGAAATCGAGCCTGGGGGCAGGTTCAGGAGCCATGAGCGGGCACCGTCCTTGAGAGCACTACTAGGAAAATGCTTATAGATAGAATTTTACCATTAGCGTTTGTTTATGACCCCACGCTACTAGTAGTTAGTAGTAGCACTCGGTAGAAAGCGCGCTACTGGTATGTGTTAGCAGCAGCGCTTGTTACCTAGCCCCACGCTACTCCTAAGTGTAACACACCACACCCCTAGGTCAATAAATATTAGCAGCGCTGGTCGTCCAACCGGCACTACTGTTAGTTTTGGATCTACAGCGCCTGTTTAGATAAAGACGCTACTGCTATTTTTTTCTATGTATAACATTTTAGCAGTAGCGTTTTTTTCTAGACCGCGTTATAGGTTGTGCAACACTAGCCGTAGATATTTTGCAAGCTGCCATAGCAGTACCGTGTTTTGGGTCCCCGCGCTACTGCTATGGTCGCCAGCCACCTACCACCTTTCCGCTCCTTCCTCCTCTTTCTTCTGCCTCTCCCCCTTACTTTCTCCCCCTTTCCTTGCACCTTGTTTGTTCTAATGCTCCCCCTCCACCACCCCTCCATTAGAGCCCTCTCTTCTTCTCTTCTTTGCCCTTCCACCACTCCCCTCTTCTTTGCCCCTCCAACACACCCCTCCATTAGAGCCCTCCCACCACCACCCCCTCTCTCTTTGCCCTCCTCCACCACCCCCTTCCATTAATGCCTTCCCTCTTCTCCTCTCCCCCTCTCCTCCCACTCTCTCCATAGCTCTCTCTCTCCCTTGGGAGCTAGCTAGCTAGCTAGTTAGAGCTATATATATCTAGAGCTACTAGGTAATTAAGAAGAAAGGTGCTCGATATCCCTCTCGACACATAGGTGAGCAAAAAATGTTTTTGTGTGGATAAGGGTGATATGAGAATATACCGAATTGTATGTGGCATAATTTCAGTTGCCTACATTGTGTATTTGATGAAATAATGTGGGTGACATGATTTGCCTATGTTTTGCCGAATTGTCGATTCAATTCCGTTTCAGCGAATTTCGGGCAAACACAATATGTCCTATGTTTAGGGAAGGTCATGCCGAATTTTTGTATGAATTTGATCCATGCATGCATATATACATGGTTATAATATTTGCTGCGCACGTAGGTGATCATGAAGGTCGATGGAAGGATGGTGGAAAGATACTGGCAATCCGTTGTGGACGACATCTATGAAAAAAGACTGAAGGATGTTTTATGTCCGTGTCAAAAATGCAAAGGAATTGTCAGGCTCGACCCCTTTGAGGGTGGCACATTCAAGGCGCACCTGCTCATGCATGGTTCCATGCATGGTCATACTCGATGGATAAGTGAAGATGATGATGAGGATGTCGACGGTGCAGGAAATAACGACATGGGGCCACCAGACGAAGAGATGACTGATTATGTGCCCGAAGAGGAGGACGGCCTCGGAAATGTCGATGACAAAGAGGCGGTTCAAGGCGGAGAAGATGTGGACATGCCACCGTCTTCGTCGCTACTAAGTTCAGCCATGCGGGACCGGCATGTTCGAGACCTGCTTCGCAAGAAGACGACTAGCGAGAGAGGTGCTTCTAAAGAGGAGGCCAAACTGGCGCAACTGGATGTAGACTCGATGACTCCTTTGTATGATGGTTGCAATCCCGAGGTGACGCGCTCGAGTTTCACACTAGAACTTCTAAAGATGAAGGCAAAAAAATGGACAGATACAAGCCTGGATGAGCTTCTGAAGTATCTAAAGAAGGTTCTTCCTGCGGGAAGCCTGTGTCCTACTAGTGTCGAGGAGGCAAAGAAAATCGTGTGCCCTCTTGATCTGCCACACATTAGATATCACACATGCATCAATGATTGCATCATATATCGGAACGAGCACGTAGAAAAAACCACCGGTCCAAAGCGCAACGCTTCACGATATAAAAGGGCCGGAAAGAAAGCTCCACAGAAAGTTGTATGGTACTTTCCGGTCACTCTGCGTCTACAGCAGTATTTCGTAGATCCTAAGGAAGCAAAGCTTATGCGCTGGCACGCGGAGAGGGCGAAGCCAGATGACGGAGATGAGCCGAAGCTGAGACACCTTGCATATGCTAGCCAGTGGAGAGCATTAAATGCTGAATTTGATTTTTTCACAAATGATACAAGGAACATCGTGCTTGGTGCAAGTAGTGATAGCATGAATCCATTTGGCAACTAGAACACCAATCATAGCACATGGCCTGTGTTTGTATGGATGTACAACCTCCCCCCTGGTTGTGCATGAAGGAAAAATACATACACATGGCTATGCTTATTCAAGGGCCGAGACAACCGGGAAATGATATAAATTTGTATCTCGGGTTACTGAAAGAGTAGCTACATACCTTATGGACAATGCTGGCCAAGACATGGGATGCAAGCAAAGGAGAGTATTTCTACATGAGAGTCGCATTGATCACGACGGTGCAGGACTATCTCGGTTACGGCTATCTCTCCGGCCAGGTGTGCCACGGATATTGCGGATGCATGAGGTGCATGGATGATACAACTTCTCTGCAGCTATTGAAAGATGGCGAGTCTTCGAAAATCGTTTACATGGGGCATCAAAGATGGCTCGAGAAGGATGACCCGTTGAGAAACCGTGGAGATCTATTCAATGGTAAGGCTAAGCATCAAGGTCCTCCATGTAAGCGTAGCGGTGCAGAAATATATAAGTTATTGAAGAAATGGGGAGAGTGCCATTCGCTGAGAAAGACGAAGAAAAAGGCGCCGGAGCCCCTGGTGAAAGGTATGGAAGACGAGATCTGTTTTCTAGGACTTGGAATACTGGACCATACTCGACACGCCTCATAGCCTTGATCAAATGCATATCACAAAAAATATCCTTGAGAGTTTGCTTGGAACATTGATGAACATGCCGGAGAAGACCAAGGATGGGATGAAGGCAAGAAAAGACTTGGAATTTTTGAATATTAGGAAAGATCTCCAAATGCCCGGTAAAAGGTCGTTAGAGGAGACCGAGACGGAGATAGAAGATAGGGGCAAAAAGGTAAACAAGAAGGAAGAACAATATTGCCCCCCCTCTTGCTTCACCTTAGATCCGAAGGAGGCCGATAAATTGTTCAAGTGCCTTGCCGGAATCAAAGTTAGTTCTGGATACTGTGGGAAGATAAGCAAATATCTAGACACTAAGAAAGAAAGGTTCAGTGGGATGAAGTCTGACGACTGTCATGTGATGATGACGCGGTTACTCCCGGTTGCACATTGAGGTATTATGGACACACATGTGCATGAGACACTTACTGACCTATGCCACTTTTTTGAAGCTATCTCTCGAAAGTCGATCTAAACTCCATAGGCTACAGGAAGAGATCGTTGTCATACTGAATGAGCTAGAGATGTACTTCCCGCCCGCGTTCTTTGATGTCATGGTGCATCTATGTGTCCACATCGTGCATGACATCATCAACCTAGGGCCAACATTCCTGCATAGCATGATGCCGTTCGAGAGGATGAATGGCGTCATCAAAGGATTCGTTCGTAACATGTCCCATCCAGATGGAAGCATAGCCCAGGGATATCTGACCAATGAGTGCATCTCTTTCTGTGAGAGTTATCTAGTAGGCACCGAGACCCTGTTGTTGGTTTGCCCGTCAATAAGCACTGTGGAAGGCTCGAAGGCGAATGTCACACCAACGGTCATAGGGATCTGAATGTGTTACGCTTAGGTCGACAAAACGACCTTCACAGGGCAAACTTAGTAGTGCTACAACACCTAGATGTGCTAGAAGATATCGTGACACTGCACAAAGAGACCATCGCAAAGAAGTACCGTGACCATGGGGTGCACAGGACGGACGCTGAAGTTATTAGAGAGCACAACTCCACTTTCTTGCGTTGGTTCAAAGAGTGAGTTCTGGCTAATCCCCTGGAAGAGGGCCGTCCGAACAGAACGCTCATATACGCCTTAGCACATGGCCCCTCTACCATGTGTATACCCGACTCCGATTGCGGTACCGTCAAAGCCATCGCTAAAAATGAGCCATGGGTACACGCTAAACACGTGACATAATGTTTCTTCATAACTGATCCGATCATTCCCATCCATGTTGTCGTGAGGAGAAGCAAAAGGAGCATCGCCGGAATCGATGGAGTCTCCAACGTGGAAGACTACGACCAGTACGGTGATCCGATGAGGGAAGATGATGTTGATGACGATGAAACATACATCGAAAGAAGAATGAAGACTACATTACCTACGAAAGATCGTAATCCCTGGAGAAGGAAAAGTCATGACCATGGGCTTAATTATTGGACAACAAACAAAAGAGGGAAGAAGAACAGTCTAAAGCGTCGTTGTCGCCCAAGCTGACAAACTAATCCACAAAATTTTGTGTGTGTCTATTTTTTATACCGGCGTTAGCATTCAAATCATGTAATATATATTATACTAATTATTATCCGGAGGGTAACAGTGGTACTGCTCCAACGACAGACCAAATTAAAGGAAGGAAAGTGCAAAAGAAAGATAAGAAAAAGAAAAGTGCAAATGAAAGAAAAAGAAAAAGAAAAAGAAAAAAGGAAGTTTTGCAAAATGAAATGAAAGAAAAAGAAAAAGGAACTAATAAGTTGTGGAAAATGAAATGAAAGAAAAATAAAGAGGAAAAGGAAGGAAGTTTGTGGAATATGAAAAAGAAAAAGAAAAGAAAAACAAAAAGAACAATAAAAATATAAATAAAATAAAAAGGAAGAAAGTTTGTGGAATATGAAAAAGAAAAATAAAAAGAAAAAGAAAAATAAAAAGGAAAGAAGTTTGTGGAATATGAAAAATAAAAAGAAAAAAATAGCAGTAGTGCATTTTGGCTTGGGCAGCGCTATAGCTAAGGAAAAGAAAAAGAAAAAGAAAAATAAAAAAATAGCAGTAGCACGTTTTGGCTTGGGCAGCGCTATAGCTAAGGAAAAGAAAAAGAGAAAGAAAAAAATTAGGAGTAGCGCGTTTTGGCTTGGGCAGCGCTATAGCTAACTTAGCTATAGCGCGTTTTGCCAACACGTGGTATAGCTAAGTTTCCTACAGCACTGTACGCTAGCTCCTATCTCTTTCCTCTCTCTCACTCTCTCGCTCGATCCCCTTTCTCTGAGCTCGCCACGGCTGATGCCCGCACCCGCCCACACTGTCGACGCCCGCACCCGCCCACGCCACCGATGCCCGCACACCTGCCCACGCCACCGTCGACGCGTGCACCCGCCCACGCCGCCAACGCCCGCACCTGCCCACGCCACTGCCGACGCCCGCACCTGCCCACGCCGCCGTCGACGCGCGCCGCACCCGACCTCGACGCTGCCTCCCCCCGTGCTGCCCCTACCCTAGGTGCACCCCTAGCCCGACCCCTCCCATCGTGCCGCCCATGCTCTCTCTCTCTCTCTCTGACCAAATTTGCTCTCTTTGCAGATCGACGAGGAGGAGAAGGACCCCGGCCCCTCTGCCCCGGCGACCCCGACCTAGGTGCACCCGGCCCCTCTGCCCCGGCGACCCCGACCTAGGTGCACCTGGCCCCTCTGCCCCGGCGACCCCGACCCTGGTCCCAACCCCAGCCGAGATGTGCCACCCCCTCTTCCCTCCCTTTTCATATGCTCATTTTGTTCAAATGCTTGTTGTCCAAATGTTGAAATGCATGTTAAAATGCTGTTAAAATGCATGTTGTTAGAGTGTTAAAATGTTTGTTGTTAGAGTGCTCAAATGTGTTTTGTTAGAGTGTTCATTTGCTGTAAAAATGCCTATTGTTAGAGTGTTCAAATGCTTGCTGTTAAAATGCATGTTGCTCAAATGCTTGCTGTTAAAATGCCTATTGCTAGAATGCTGTTAATATGCTTGTTTTAGATTTTGTAGCTAGAGTAAATGAAAATGAGTGTTTAGTTTGTTTATAGAGTAAATAAAATGAAAATGAACATTTTATTAGGCAGATTGTAGGTCCACAATTGATCTTGTATGTCTACAATAATTTATCCTGTGAATGCTTGATGCACAGGCAGATCACGGACGTGCCGCTCGACGACGCCGCTCGAAGATCATCGACACCACACCCTCATCCTCGACAGGCAGATAGTGAGCATCCCAAAACCCACACTATATAGAGCTCTGTCCAGGCAGATGCTAGAGGAGAGTACATGTGCATGTGTTTGTTGTGCTGCTATAGTGAGCATCCTATATTGTTGTGCTATTGTAGTTCTACCGGACTTTGGTTGTTGATTCATTTCCCGATTGCGAGTGACCTATTGTCATAGCCCTAGAATTGTTTGCAATAGTTGCATATGAGAGCATCCATGCATCATGTCTAAATTCTGAAAGTTGAATTGAGGTTAGTTGAAACCCTAAGAAATCACTTCAGAAATAATCAACATTAAAAATCTTTTCAAATGAGTCCAAGGAAATGTTCCGGTTATTCTATAAAAATATTGGCAAGAGGTAAAATTCAAACCAATATTTTCGGAGTTTCAGAAATATTTATTTTGGGCATTTGAAATTAATTCAATAACTATTTGAATTGGATCTATATTTATTATATAATAAATATATGTTCAATAATTCTGAAAATTGTTGTGTAGCTTTGGAGAAGTCCATTTAGTTCACACAATTATTTTCATGAATTTTGAAAATGGTTTGGTCTATGAACTAAATCAAAACAAAATAACAAGAATAGAAAAACAAAAACAGAAAGAAAAGAGAGGGCACTGTACCTGGCTTACCTGTCCAGCCCAGCTGCGGCCCACCACTGTAGCGGCCCAGCCACAACACCGCCTCCTTCAACCTCGTGCCAGAAGGCACGAGGGCATGTGCTTGCCACACGCGCGCCACCTCCACCCTGCTCTGGCCACCTCCTGCTTCCCCGACCCCTTCTAGCGACGCCACGGAGATGCCCCGAAGCCCCTGTCCCCTCTCCCTCACTCGCCGCTCTCTCTCCCCTCCCCTGGCTCTCTCCCTCTAGCTCAACCGAGCGAAACCGTCGCCGCCGACCAGCGCTCGCGCGGCCACAGCCACCCCTTGCTCCCCTGGCGCGTCCGAGAGCTCCGCCTCGTTCCCCTCTTCCTCCTCACCGAGCCACATGGTGCCTGAAGCCCCTTGACGCCGCCAACACCGCTGTTCCCCTCGTCGCTCGCCGTGGATCCTCGCCGTCGATTCGGGAGCTACCGGGCGTCCCCGACCTCGCTCTCGCGCTCATTGGACTCGCTATGAGCCCCTGCTCCGAACCCCTCTTCTCCCCCTCGCGTTCGCATGCTCTAGACCCATCCCCCACCATGGCCGAGGCTCGCCGCCGCCGTGCCTCATCGCCGCCGTGGCTAGAGCCGTTGAAGCTCGAAGCCGAGCACACCATCGCGCTCAACGCGTCTCCAGGAGCCCGTAGCCAGCACCAGCTTCTCCCCACGTGCCCCCCTAGCTCCAACCCGATTACGCCGTAGCTCCGGCCGCTGCTCGGCTCGTCGTCGGCGTCGATTCCGGTGACCCCGTGACCTGCTGCTGCCTCCGCTAGATGCGCGGGAGCAAGGGCTATCGGTCGGTGCCCTCGACACGTCCAACCGACGCCCAAAGCGCGATTCCGGTGAGCCACCGCCGCACTGTGAGGTCGTCGGAGTCCAACTCCGGTGGCTGGTGACATGGCACATCATTAGCCGCTGATGACCCCGCTAATTAACCCCCTCACTCACTGACATGTGGGCCCCGGTCTGCTAACTAACCTAGCTTAGCACTTAAACTAACCTGAATTAGTTAATTAATTAACTGTGTGACTGACCAATGGGCCCCACACGTCAGGTTTGACCTGGACCGAGCCGTTGACCTGCTGACGTCACTGTGAGGTCATGCTAACGCAGTAAAGAATTTTCTGGATTTAAACTTATTCAGAAAATTCTAGAAATTGTTACAAACTTCAAAAAATCATATAAAATCAACCGTAGCTCAGAATTAAATAAATTATATATGAAAAATGATCAGAAAAGTACAAGGAATCTGAATATGGAATTTTCATGCATGTTTGAACAACTTAACCCCACTGTTTAGTCCAAAACATGATAATGCACTATTTGAATTCATAGTTTGAATTTGAATTTGAACCTAGTGTTCAAACCAACTCCATTTAACTTGTTGCTAGTTGCATTAGTTCAATCAACAACATATTGCCATGTCATGATTATGCATCATATTGTTGCATCGCCTTGATTGTGTTCTTCCTTGTTTGCCGGTAATTGTCCCCTCTCGGTAGACGCTGCTCCGACGCTGTGATCATTGACACTGATGAAGACTCAATGTTATCTTCAGAAGTGCCAGGCAAGCAAAACCTCCTTGTTCATTCCGATATAATCCCACTCTCTCGCTCCTGCTCTCTTTTACTGCATTAGGACAACACCGATTCAACTGCTACATGCTGCGGTAGTTGAACCGTTTTCCTCTGCATGACCTGTCATTGCCACAGTAAATAGATGAAACCCACTAGCATGAGTAGGAGTTGTTTGAGCCCTGTTGTGCCTACTCATTCATGCTTGTTTGTCATGCCTGCTACTGCTTAGAGTTGAGTCAGGTCTGATTCATCGGGGATGAATTGGAATGTGGTGAACATGTCCTACCGTTGAGAGCTAAGTGTGTGAACACGATTTGGTAAAGGTAGCAGTGACAGGCCATGTAGGAGTACATGGTGGGTTGTCTCATTGCAGCCGTCCTCAGGAACTGAGTTCTGTGTTTGTTATCCATGAAAAGCTACTACCACGCATTGGAATGCTTAAGTGCCCCTCTCGACTTATTAATCAACCTGGTCTCTGTCCAGGAGTTGCAACTAGTTTCTGTGTTTGTAGGTTGTGTTAGTAGTCTACCAAGTGGTACCCGGTACAGGTGGGCTTGGGACAGACTAGGCACCATGGCACGGTGTACCCATCGTAGATCCATCCGTCGAGGTGGGCTTGGGAACCCTGCACACATCGTTTGGGGCCGTGAGCGACACCCCGTCCGGATCTACTTGCGGATGGAACCCGAATAGGTGATAAACCTGGACGAGAGACTTGTGTGATTAGTCAGGTCGTGGCCGACTCCCTCGCCTAGCTTCCGCTTGAAGGTTGCCGAGGTACATGACGTGTATAGGGCGATATGTGGCAAGAGCGTGTGTGAAGAAGTTCACCCCTAGAGGGTTATCATTATCTATTCGAATAGCCGTATTCCTCGGATATGGAAACTTGGACCCCTCGCATAGTTCATAGACAAGTGTAAGTGGATACTCTAAAACTCGCAAGATAAGCGTGAGTGCTATGGATGGCGTTCTCGCAGGGAGACGGGAGCGGATCCATAGTGGTGTATTGGTATGGTGAATATGTGGACTCGTGTGCGCCACCTCAAAAGAGTTACTCGCAATCGTAGTATAGGATAGCCACTGAGTCAAAGCTGGCTTGCTGCAGTCAAACTCCACCACCCCCTTTATTGATGCTGAAGCATATGTAGATAGTTCTGATGTAAGTCTTGCTGGGTACATTTGTACTCACGTTTGCCTATTTTATGTCAGAGAGACGTCAGTCTTACTAGTAGTTCCGCGTGGACTTCGACGTTTAGCTTGTTACCTCAGCTACGATCTTGTGCCCTCGACAAGATCTGGTAGATAGTCAGGCTTCTCAGCCTTTTTCATTTGTAGATGTCTGTACTCAGACATGTTAAGCTTCCACATGTGCTTTGACTTGTATGCTCTGAATGTTGGGTCATGAGACCCATGTTTGTAATATTTCGCTCCTCGGAGCCTAATGAATAAATACTTTGAGTCGTAGAGTTATGTTGTGATGCCATGTTATATTTGCACATATCGAGCATATTTTGTGTGTATGATTGAAATGCTTGGTATGTGTGGGATCTGACAACCTAGTGGTTTATCCTTGGTAGACTCTCTTATGGGGAAATGTAGTCTTGTGCTTCCATGAGCCATAGTAGTCCGCTACAGCCCGGTTCACCGGAGTCCTGCTAGCCCAGCACTACTGCTCAGGACACTTGACTGGCCGGCATGTGTTTCACTTTGTTCCTGTGTCTGTCCCTTCGGGCGAAATGTCACGCGGTGACATCCAGAGTCCTGCCTAGCCTGCTACAGCCCGGGTTACCAGAGTCCTGTTAGCCCAGTGCTACAGCCCGGATTCACAAGCTGCTGACCGACATGCTCGAAGTTGATTCATGTATGGCTGTCCCCATGGGATAGTGCCGCTTTGGGTTCATGACTAGCCATGTCGGCCCGGGTTCTCTGTCATATGGATGCTAGCGACACTATCATATACGTGACCCAAAAGGCGCAAATGGTCCCGGGCCATGGTAAGCCGACACCCGTGGGAATACCGTGCGTGAGGCCGCAAAGTGATATGCGGTGTTACCGGCTAGATCGATGTGACTTGGAATCGGGGTCCTGACAGCGTTGGTATCAGAGCCTGACTGCCTGTAGGATTACCAAGCCAAACTGGTCGAAGTTGTGTCTAGAAATGCTTTAGTTATATAAGGGAATTGATTGTGGGAAGGGAACGTAAGGCTCTTTTTACTCCTTTACCTTATGGCCTTCTAATCTGAGTCATCCTCTTCTTTTCTACGGGGATTAAGAACTAGGCCTTCTCGTCTATCTATCAGGATGACGTGTTACTAATCCATAGACTTATAGGATTGATGGATTTAAGCCCAGTTCAGCTTCTACTACTTTTAGTATGTTGTCAGCTGAACCAGAACCTTGGTATGATGTTGTTAAGTGACTATGCAAATTATTGTGAATGTCTCACATCTTTTTCTGAGCATTTACAGCCGTTATGCTGTCCGAGTCATCCCAGGTTTCTAAACAGTCTGATGCATTTGCAAATCCCTTCCTCCCATTCCAGATGCCCTTTTGGGCCAAATTAATCACACTAATTGCTGAGTTGAGGTACTCTATTGCCTCGACATATATGTTGGAGTTGTTATTATGACCCTAGGTATCTTAGGGAGTCACCTAGTAATCTAGCAATGTTTTGTGTTCCCGGTGTGATGATTCTGGCCACCATTCTCGAAAGCATCCCGTGATGCCATTTAGTTAGTAGGTATTCTATTCCTGGGTTCTTGAACCCGAGATTCACCCTACTTACCTCATGTTGATAGTGTTTCTAGTTCCTTTAGGATATTAGTAACCTTTTCATTAGTCCTCGAGGTCCGTGGTATTCCCTTCTTCCAAATACCATGAACTGCTTATGGCAGAAGTTCTTTTGAACCAAAAGATCACAACCAGAGTGCTCTTGATGAGTTCTCCATTCTACATTGTGAATCTGCCAGTTCTACCTTTCTGCATGGGTTATCCGGAAGAATTAGGTTGAACTCGTTCGACATACTAATCTATGCATCCACAACTCAGAAAGTTATATGTGCCTTGAGTTGTCCCCCTTCAGTTATATTCCGACCTTCATCTATCAATTGATAGTAAGGAGTAGTTGGCAATCGTGTTTATCGATGCCTATTACTCTAGTGGTCCGTCAAGTCATTCTATTTCAGAATGACTAGGAGAAACAAATTCCAGTACCTCATCCATATCTAGGATTGGGTCAAGGCAATTGTACTTCGCAGATCAAAATGCCAATCCAGCTTTTGTTCTGTTCTACCTCGGAGTATTACCCCCTTTATGTCAGGATTGTCATGAGAATTGCACCATCTCTCATGAATTTTTGACGCAGTGATACTTCTCGCCATCATTATTCATTCCTCGGTCTCCGTGTTGTTGTGACCGGAATGCCGACAAGTGAACCGTGATGTGTGAAATCAATACTCCTAGCAACCCAGTTGCTTGGTAGTTAATGGACCATAATTTCATTCTTAGCGTGTTGGTTATTCAATCATCATTCTAAGATTAATCGTGCTACCGAGTCCTTATTTCCGGTGCACTCTTCGATCAATGAGTTAGGATTATTCAATCCCTTACTCTTCTGATCATGTCATCTTGCCTTGAAAAGCAAGATTGTTCTCGAGCTTAGAGACATATCGGTGGTTCGTGATTTTCTGAATATCTTCTCGGGAGTATCACCAGGTCATCACTTGACCGCTATGTTGAGTTCATGATCATGTTGGTCTTCCTCCAAAGCACCCATTCTCCAAGAATCTGTGTTGGATACCCTGAGCTAGTTGGTTAAGCTAAACAACAACTTGGAGAGTTGGAAGATAAAGGCTATATCCGACTTAGTTCTTTCCAAAGGGATATCTCTTTGTATGTGTGTGTGTTGAAGAAAGATGATATCTCCATCGATTGGTCCTCTTGGTCAGTTGTTCGATCTATTGTCTTGTCAAAACATTGACTTGAGTATGGGCTATCGCCAAGTCAAATCAGAACCAACGATGTTCGTAATGTTGTCTTACTCGTGGTTGATCCCTCGAGCATACACCATTACATCTTTTGGTCTGACTAATGCTATCACCATGTTCACATGATGGTGGAAGTCCAGTGATATGGAAATTCCGATTAGTTGTTGTTGAGCCCATCAACAGCATTTTGTCTCCTCCATGATTCGTGTTGAACATCCAGCTAGTGTTGGAAACTTGTGTAAGCATTTTCTTCATGCCCCATTCATGAAGTATCTGTCTGGATGAAAGAAGTGACTTCCTCTGGTTCACCTGCATTTGGTGCAAGTTGCCGCCATGAGTTTGAGAAAGATTGTTTTTGCCTCCTCTGGAATCATCCCAAGTTAGTCATGCACGTGCGAAGTGCTCTATGGTTTGATAGGTTGGCCGCCTCCACTCCATACGTGTTTCCTAGCACACCAAGCCACTGATTGATTTGTTCAAGGAAAAGAAGTTCTTAAGTGCTAAACCTTAAGGACCCAAAGGTACACGCGCAGGACTTCACTCTCCGCAATGACGGTTCCCTCAGAACTCGGTAGTGCTTTGTTGTAGGACTACTATGTGGTCATGCTTGTCTTGGACAACGTGTTCACATGTATGTAGCAGAACCAGCTCATGCTGTGGAGCTTGCTATCATAGTTCACTCCCCGAGAATCTCGCAACGTCATCTCATCGATTTGTGTTGCAAACTTCCATTTTCTTTCTAGACTTGATGAGTCTGGAATATCCTGACACCAACCAGATCTGAATCTCAGGCAGATATGATGGTTGGAACATTCCCAACATTTGCATTTTGTTCCCAGCTTGCACCCCATCGTGCCCTTCTCAGCAGTGGCTGACCAGGTTCATCTTCAAAGGTGGACTTACCATGAGTCCCATCCATTTCCGATGATAAGCAGAAATCATCCATTTCGTTGTCTTCAACAAGGTAGTCCACATCATCCATTCTAGCCCGAGTGTGTCGTTCTTCCGAACTCCTTCAAACGGTCGTCTGTGATTTTCCTTAGGCTGGTATAGAGAGTTTCAATGATCTATGGATCAAAAGTAATTCTTTTGCCACTTAAGGGAATAATTTTACGAGTCACCTCCTCGATGGTGCCCTGTTATGGGATCATGACAATTATCTCCTTGCTAATTTGAAACTTTGCACCATCTTACTACCGCGTGGAATTATTTCCTACCAAATTGAACCCTTGACATCTATCTCTTACCATCACCCTGATTTGTGTTTTGCGTCTAACTCCAAGAGGTGGCCCATGTCTCATTCCGTGAGTTGTTCGTCAATTGCTCGATCTTCGAGAAGATCGATTCTTCTAGATTTTCCTTTTCTTCTTGTTGTCATGCTGGATGAAGATCTCGAAAGAAAGGATGTCAAGATCAATTTGGAGCAATGAGTCAACATCTCCGAGAAGGGCAGTTGGATCGAGAAGCCTGTGATAGTTTTGTGACCCCTCTGTCTTCTTACTCCACTTCTTGAATCTCGAGACGAGATTCTTGTTTAGTGGGGGTGAGTTGTCACAGCCCTAGAATTGTTTGCAATAGTTGCATATGAGAGCATCCATGCATCATGTCTAAATTCTGAAAGTTGAATTGAGGTTAGTTGAAACCCTCAGAAATCACTTCAGAAATAATCAACATTAAAAATGGAAATGTTCCTGTTATTCTGTAAAAATATTGGCAAGAGGTAAAATTCAAACCAATATTTTTGGAGTTTCAGAAATATATATTTTGGGCATTTGAAATTAATTCAATAACTATTTGAATTGGATCTATATTTATTATATAATAAATATATGTTCAATAATTCTGAAAATTGTTGTTTAGCATTGGAGAAGTCCATTTAGTTCACACAATTATTTTCATGAATTTTGAAAATGGTTTGGTCTTTGAACTAAATCAAAACAAAATAACAAGAATAGAAAAACAAAAACAGAAAGAAAAGAGAGGGCACTGTACCTGGCTTACCTGTCTAGCCCAGCTGCGGCCCACCACTGTAGTGGCCCAGCCACAACACCGCCTCCTTCAACCTCGTGCCAGAAGGCACGAGGGTGTGTGCTCGCCACGCGCGCGCCACCTCCACCCTGCTCTGGCCACCTCCTACTTCCCCGACCCCTTCTAGCAACGCCACGGAGATGCCATGAAGCCCCTGTCCCCTCTCCCTCACTCGCTGCTCTCTCTCCCCTCCCCTGGCTCTCTCCCTCTAGCTCAACCGAGCGAAACCGTCGCCGCCGACCAGCGCTCGCGCGGCCACAGCCACCCCCTTGCTCCCCTGGCGCGTCCAAGAGCTCCGCCTTGTTCCCCTCTTCCTCCTCACCGAGCCACATGGTGCCTGAAGCCCCTGGACGCCGCCAACACCGCCATTCCCCTCATCAGTCGCCGTTGATCCTCGCCGCCGATTCGGGAGCTACCGGGCATCCCCGACCTCGCTCTCGCGCTCATTGGACTCGCTGTGAGCCCCTGCTCCGAACCCCTCTTCTCCCCTCGCGTTCGCATGCTCTAGCGCCATCCCCCACCATGGCCGAGGCTCGCCGCCGCCGTGCCTCGTCGCCGCCGTGGCTAGAGCCGTTGAAGCTCGAAGCCGAGCACACCATCACGCTCAACGTGTCTCCAGGAGCCCGTAGCCAGCACCAGCTTCTCCCCACGTGCCCCCTAGCTCCAACCCGATTACGCCGTAGCTCCGGCCGCCGCTCGGCTTTTCGCCGGCGTCAATTCCGGTGACCCCGTGACCTGCTGCTGCCTCCGCTAGATGCGCGGGAGCAAGGGCTATCGGCCGGTGCCCTCGGCACGTCCAACCGACGCCCACAACGCGATTCCGACGAGCCACCGCCGCACTGTGAGGTCGTCGGAGTCCAACTCCGGTGGCTGGTGACATGGCACATCATTAGCCGCTGATGACCCTGCTAATTAACCCCCTCACTCACTGACATGTGGGCCCCGGTCTGCTAACTAACCTAACCTGAATTAGTTAATTAATTAACTATGTGACTGACAAATGGGCCCCACACATCAGGTTTGACCTGGACCGAGCCGTTGACCTGCTGACGTCACTGTGAGGTCATGCTGATGCAGTAAAGAATTTTCCGGATTTAAACTTATTCAGAAAATTCCAGAAATTGTTACAAACTTCAAAAAATCATATAAAATCAACCGTAGCTCAGAATTAAATATGGAATTTTCATGGAATTTTCAAGGAATCTGAATATGGAATTTTCATGCATGTTTGAACAACTTAACCCCACTGTTTAGTCCAAAACATGATAATGCACTATTTGAATTCATGGTTTGAATTTGAATTTGAACCTAGTGTTCAAAGCAATTCCCTTTAACTTGTTGCTAGTTGCATTAGTTCAATCAACAGCATATTGCCATGTCATGATCATGCATCATATTGTTGCATCGCCTTGATTGTGTTCTTCCTTGTTTGCCAGTAATTGTCCCCTCTTGGTAGACGCTGCTCCGACGCTGTGATCGTTGACACTGATGAAGACTCAATGTTATCTTCAGAAGTGCCAGGCAAGCAAAAACCCCTTGTTCATTCTGATATAATCCCACTCTCTCGCTCCTGCTCTCTTTTACTGCGTTAGGACAACACCAATTCAACTGCTACATGCTGCGGTAGTTGAACCCTTTTCCTTTGCATGACCTGTCATTGCCACAGTAAATAGATGAAACCCACTAGCATGAGTAGGAGTTGTTTGAGCCTTGTTGTGCCTACTCATTCATGCTTGTTTGTCATGCCTGCTACTGCTTAGAGTTGAGTCAGGTCTGATTCATCGGGGATGAATTGGAATGTGGTGAACATGTCCTACTGTTGAGAGCTAAGTGTGTGAACACGATTTGGTAAAGGTAGAAGTGAGATGGTGGGTTGTCTCATTGCAGCCGTCCTCACGAACTAAGTTCTGTGTTTGTGATCCATGAAAAGCTACTACCACGCATTGGAATGCTTAAGTTCCTCTCTCGACTTATTAATCAACCTGATCTCTGTCCAGGAGTTGCAACTAGTTTCTGGTGTTTGTAGGTTGTGTTAGTAGTCTACCAAGTGGTACCTGGTACAGGTGGGCTTGGGACAGACTAGGCACCTTGGCACGGTGTACCAAGCGTAGATCCATCCGTCGAGGTGGGCTTGGGAACCTTGCACACATCGTTTGGGGTCGTGAGCGACAACCCGGCCGGATCTCCTTGCGGATGGAACCCGAATAGGTGATAAACCTAGACGAGAGACTTGTGTGATTAGTCAGGTCATGGCCGACTCCCTCGCCTGGCTTCCGCTTGAAGGTTGCCGAGGTACATGAGGTGTACAGGGCGATAAGTGGCGAGAGCGCATGTGAAGAAGTACATCCCTGGAGGGTTATCATTATCTATTCGAATAGCCAAGATAAGCGTGAGTGCTATGGATGGCGTTCTCGCAGGGAGACGGGAGCAGATCCATAGTGGTGTATTGGTATGGTGAATATGTGGACTCGTGTGCGCCACCTCAAAAGAGTTACTCGCAATCGTAGTATAGGATAGCCACTGAGTCAAAGCTGGCTTGCTGCAGTCAAACTCCACCACCCCCTTTATTGATGCTGAAGCATATGTAGATAGTTCTGACGTAAGTCTTGCTGGGTACATTTGTACTCACGTTTGCCTATTTTATGTTTTTGCAGAGAGACGTCAGTCTTACTAGTAGTTCCGCGTGGACTTCGATGTTTAGCTTGTTACCTCAGCTACGATCTTGTGCCCTCGACAGGATCTGGTAGATAGTCAGGCTTCTCAGCCTTTTTCATTTGTAGATGTCTGTACTCAGACATGTTAAGCTTCCACATGTGCTTTGACTTGTATGCTCTGAATGTTGGGTCATGAGACCCATGTTTGTAATATTTCGCTCCTCGGAGCCTAATGAATAAATACTTTGAGTCGTAGAGTTATGTTGTGATGCCATGTTGTATTTGCACATATCGAGCATATTTTGTGTGTATGATTGAAATGCTTGGTATGTGTGGGATCTGACAACCTAGTGGTTTATCCTTGGTAGACTCTCTTATGGGGAAATGTAGTATTGTGCTTCCATGAGCCATAGTAGTCCGCTACAGCCCGGTTCACCGGAGTCCTACTAGCCCAGCACTACTGCTCAGGAGACTTGACTGGCCGGCATGTGTTTTCACTTTGTTCCTGTGTCTGTCCCTTCGGGGAAATGTCACGCGGTGACATCGAGAGTCCTGCCTAGCCTGCTACAGCCCGGGTTACCAGAGTCCTGTTAGCCCAGTGCTACAGCCCGGATTCACACGCTGCTGACCGACATGCTCGAAGTTGATTCATGTATGCCTGTCCCCATGGGTTAGTGCCGCTTTGGGTTCACGACTAGCCATGTCGGCCCGGGTTCTCTGTCATATGGATGCTAGCGACACTATCATATACGTGAGCCAAAAGGCGCAAACGGTCCCGGGCCATGGTAAGGCGACACCCGTGGGAATACCGTGTGTGAGGCCACAAAGTGATATGAGGTGTTACCGGCTAGATCGATGTGACTTGGAATCGGGGTCCTGACACCTATGTTTTGCCGGAAATGTTGATTCATTTCCATTCCGGAAAATTTCAGGCGCTCTATATGTGCACTTTCTAGCAAAGGTCATGTCGAAATTTTCCATGAATTTCGGCATGACTTGTGCTAGAAAGTTGGACATATCGAGTGCTCGAGATTTGTCACGACGGGAATGAAACGACAATTCCAGCAAAAGGAAGGTAAATTTTTTTCATTATTCACTTTATTATGTAAAGCTCGATAATTAAATGACAACGACATTGAACCCTAGGAAACATGACTGACACCGATGAGGCCGGAGTTTCTCAGTCCCAATTAGTTCGAGCACACGCCTACCTAGACTTTCTGGAGGATCAGGAGAGACAACAAGCTGGGTATCAGGAACCCCTTGTCATGGCGGATGACGACGATAGCACAGAAGGTGAGACCTCCCAAGACAGTGAGGGAAAGAAGGAAAAGAGGACATGACGCCCAAATGAGCTCGGCACCGGAAGACTGGTGGTCACAGCGGTGCACCCTGGCGAGTTCGAGCCAATAGGGCCGCGGGAAGTGGCAGCGTGTTATGGAAACCAACTAGCATGCATCCTATGGGATACAACTAACATCAACACCACGAAAATACAGAAGAATGAAAATTTGAAGAAGCTGCTCCTAACTAGGTTGCACGCAAGATTCCAGTTCCCCGGCCGGAATGACGATGTCGAACCATGGGATGATGATGCCATGAAAAAAAATCAACAACAAAGCCCTAGGGAAGTTCAGCAACGCATTGAGTGCTCGGAAAACTAGGGTGAAAAGGGCGATTGAAGTAGACCCTGAAACCTACGCCGAGATTGTTGCAGACAATCCAAAAATTACGATAGAGGACTTTGAAAAGTTCAAGGAGACTTGCAATGAACACGGGGAACACGGGGAACCACCGCCTTGCAATGCCAAGGCCAGGTCGGAGAGAGGCAAGCAGCTGCAGGCAAAGAACACGGGGAACCACTGCCTTGGAAGTCATGGTTAAACTGGAAAGACGCCCGTGTGGGCTAAGGAGGACGCAGAACATGAACGTCAGGTGATCCCAGACCCATTGGCTGAGTTCACCGACCAGCAGGAGCACGACTTCATCAGAGCCCGATTCTCTTGGGACCCCAAAAAAATATTTTCTTCACCGACGGGCTGACTAGGAAATTCATGATAATACTAGTAATTATCCTTTTACCACCTTACATATTAGCTTCTAATCAATGAATTCTACTACATTCTAGTCGCATTCGTAAATGATTCACAGTCCGTTTTGCAGAGAGGGCAACACAAGCTTGCGGCCGAAAGCGACTCGTCGACTCAGTCGTCAGCGAAGTACAAGTGGGACACTCCTTTCAACCGGGCCATGAACATAATGATGGGACACCCTCCCGGATAGCGGCCGCAATATGGACGTGTGCATGGCACCGGGGATGGTGCCACGTGGAAGTACTATTATAACAAGGACCCAGAGGCCAAAAGACAGAGAGAGAACTTCAGTCAAGCGACTATCGACGAGACGGTGGCGCGGGCAATGGAGAAAGCAAAAGCTGGGACCAAAGCAAAGATAATCGCTACCTGTAGATATGATATGGTGGCTGCCTTTACAAGCTTGATTCCAACAGTGGTCACATGGGTGCAACAAAATCCAAACGCGCCACCAAGTGATTTTCCCATGCCCAGCTTCACTGGGAGCAACTTAATGAACACCGCACCCATACCCGTACCTAGTATGGCAACCGCACCCACACCTCCTCCAGCACCTGCTCATGCACCCAGCTCTCACAGCAGCCCTAGCTCTGTCTCTGGCTTGAATGTCTGGCCGTCGACATTGGCTGAGCTCGACGCCCGCACGGTAAATACGCGTCGCACCTTCATCAACTCAACGAATTAATTAATCTTTGTTTGCCGTTCTTTTTGGATCTCTGACACCGCACGTATATGTCTTTGTAGGCCGACTCCTCTCCGTGCACCCTCCTTTACCACATGAAGGGCGGGTTGGTGGATGTGGGGAAGGGTACTATAGTCAAGCCTAAGGATCGATTGTTTTGCCGCCGGCAGATGCCTGATAATGCCTTAAGGGTCTTTGTGGCGAGTGTGGAAGAGGGCTACAAGGGTTTCCCTCGTCTGATACAAACCGATGGAGAGGATGACGAGACCCCCACACAGCTTGGCCAATGCAAAAATTGGCCGATCCTGTGGCCGAAAAATCTTCGTGTCGAGGTGGCCGGAGCACACCAACGGGACCTCAGGAATGTATGACCACAACACCACCTACACAAGTACAACCATCGTTTGTGCTACTTGCTGAGATCGAGAGACATGAGGAAGGACGGCCAACCATTCCGGCAGATGATGCCATCTGCCCCATGGAAGAGGATATGGATCATGACATGGAGGAGGCCGATGACCCTAACCAGTATTTCAATACTGCCTTTGACAACGAAGTAACAACGAGTCAACCATATGAATATGAGATGCATGGACCAGAGCCAGAACATCCTCGGGAGTGCAAGAAGTCTTTGTTCATGCAATCCCCGCAGGACATGGCTCCAGATACCGGCTCCACCCAAGCTCAACTAATTAGCCAGAGTCGTCCAATGCTGAGCCCGACAAACACTAGGAGTGGTGCTCAGGGAGGGTCGGACAGACCCACCAGCATCTGAGCCCACCAAGAAGAAGCAGAGGAAGAGACCGGCAGTGAAAAAAATCCAATAAAGCTAGCAATGTTGGTTCTAGCAGCCAGCCGCCTTCGACCAAGGTTAACCATGTACCGATGAAATATGCGCCATTAATCCACGTCGCAGGAGAGCCAATGGTACCGTCGAATGCACTAGCTGCCATAGCAGGGAATCTCAGGATGATCCACGATACCCACTTTATACGGTTCGTGTGCCGAGCAGTTGCAATAACTATGTCCACACATGCCCCGCGGACCTCTTCTTCATGAGGTTTGATTACATCTTCTAGATGTTTCAAATGAGGACACTAGATTTTACGTTCGTCCGCCTATATGCCCTGCACATGAACTACATCATCAGGAGAGTGCAAGTCACCGGTCTTGTGGTCGCGGACCCATACTACATGCATGAGGGCTTCTTGTCAATCAACGGCGCCAACCGTCAATACGCGAGTCAGTACATCAAAGAATTCTTGGTCAGCAATAAGGACAAAGAAACGATTCTCCTACCTTATCATCCCAGGTAAGTCATCCGCGGATAGCACTATAACACATACGTGCATTTCAATAGTTACTTTGCACGCATGGAGGCTAACTTGATCGTGTATTTTGCGCAGCGGGGGTGTTGTGCCGTTCTTATCGTTCTTTACCCGCATTACTCCCACGCTCTATATTGGGCCCGTCGAAGAACATACAGAAGAAAGATTACACACACATAAAGTATGTTCTGGACAGAGCTATGCTAGGCTTCAGCATTTGGGGTGGCTACATCTAATGCAAAAAAAATAAGGTCGGGCTTTGTTTCGGCCACAAGACTGACTTCTGTTGCATCCAGCAAGCGGCAAGAAGTGACAATGATGGATTCTACGTCATCCATCTAATGATGACAGAAGGGATGTGCAATCACTTTGCATGAAATCTTCATCCGATACCCATATCTAGAGATGGGTCGAAGCCTTTGGAGCCGTGCCGGATAATAAACTTCGAAATGATTTCTCCCGGATCCAGCAGGAAATTGCGTCCATCATCATGAAAGATGTCCTCGAAGAGAATGGGATGTTCTACGGCGGCCCAATATCGCGAGCTGATGTCTGAACCCGCATTGCCCTACAGCGTCAGGATATGATGCCTTTCACTAAGCTTGGGTGCACCCTTCCGGATATGGACAGATGGGAAGAGTGCACTGCTTAAAACAATGTATTTAGTTACTTGTTACTTTCTGTACGACGAAACTTGGAATCTCTCAGTACGACGAAACTAATAGATGTATGGTGCCGCGCTCTAGTTAATTAATTTCGGTACGATGAAATTTGTTAACTATGTTTACTATATATGTTGCTTCTATTTCATAACTGTTTCGTTGAATTTGCTTCATGATATATATATGTGTGTGTGTGTGTGTGTGTGTGTGCATCTCTGACAGGTATATAGATCAACGCTGGCGAGGAAGTGGTATGCCGTGTATGTAGGGCATGTTCCGTGTGTGTATGATGAGTGGCCAGAGTGTCAGGCCCAAGTCTCTGGCTTCTCCGGCAGAAGCCAGAAAGGGTTTGATAGCAGAGCGGAAGCCGAAGCTAGTTACTTGAGATTCATAGCACAACAGGGGATTCAGAACCAGCGCCGTTGCAAAAACTACTACATAATACTGCTTTTGATCATCGTGATCGCTCTTATCTCGTATGTCATAGTTTAGGTAGATGATGAAACATGTGTCTACGATGACAATGTAAGAGACATGTGATCATTAACTTGTATCGCTATTTCGAGATGATGATGAGATCGACATCATTTATGTTGAGACTATGTTGATATGATGAGACTATGTTGTACCACTTCGATGATGATGACGAGACATTCCTTTTTCATATAGTTTCAGTGTATGTTGTAATGGTATAAAACCTGTAAAAATACGAATACAGCAACATAAAAAAAAGAAAATACTAGCAGTAGCGTGGGGTATTGGAGTAGTAGCAGTGCTTCCTTACCAGTAGCGTTGGTTGTACGGGCAAGCTACTAGTATTAGCAGTAGCGATGGACAAAGGCGCGCTACTACTAGATATGCATAGCAGTAGCGCTGGTTCAAACAAGCGCTACTGCTACAAAATAGCTATAGCGACGTAGCAGTAGCTCGCCTGCCCGCGCTACTAATAGCCAAAAAAACCAGCGCTACTGGTATGGGTTTTCCTAGTAGTGGAGCCATGGGAAACCAGTTCGCCATGACCTTTTCGTCGTTGTTGGCCGGTTCGATGCTGAGCTCATAGAGCTACAGAAACTCCGCAGGGTTGGGGGTGCCGTCGTAGTGAGGAGGCAGATCTGGCTTGAACTTGCCCGGCTAGACGATGCTACGCAACTTCGGAGTGAAGGCGCGATAGCCCGCCGTGGCCACCGCGGCCCGTCGTGGAGGCAGATCTTGGTAGTGGTGCCCTTGTGCCGCCACGGCACGCGGCGCATGGCCCTGTCGCAGCAAGCAATCCTGGCGCAGCGGAGCTGGGAGTGGTGGAGCGTTTCCTTATGGACGGGGAATCTCTTGGCAGCTTCTTTCTTCGTGCGTGGGCACGTGGCGTGGTGGGTCACGCCGCGGGGCCGCACACCTTGGAGCGAGGGCACCGTCCTAACGTGGGAGAGACGGAGGCACACCGTGTGCTGCACGCCTTGGCGCGAGGGCGACATCTTGTTGCAGAGGAGGCGGAGGTGCTCCGTGAGACACATCGCCCGCAGCTGGGGGCGGGCGAGGCAGCGAGAGGGATGGTGCAGGAGAGCCCCCCGCAGCGCTGACGAGCTCGATGATGCGGTCCAGCCAGTCCTCGTAGAGGTCGTCAACTGGACAGTAGCGGAGGAGCTCGCGTGCCATGAGTAGAGGGGCCTACGCATCTGTGGGCGCACGGCGAGCGTGAGATGACAAGCCGGCCAGAGTCAGCGATGGGGTGGCGGTGTGGCTGTCAGGGCGCACGGAGGGATGCAGCGAAGAGGCTTGCTGCTCGTTTGCCGCCGGACTGGTGACGCCGTTGGTGGCGGGTGACGGAGAATGACGGGGAGGCCCGCCTACTGGGGCCATCTGAGAGACACGGACGGCGAGAGCGGCCCGGCGCTCCGCGCGAGCCCGGCAAGCATCGGCCATGAGCTTGGTGGAGTGACGAAGCATGGATTGTCGAAGAAGAAAGCTTCAGCGCACCCCTACCTAGCGCGCCAAATGTCGGATTTCGGGTTCCGGCAAAACCCTTGAGGTTCGAACACTGGGTGTGCACGAAGATCTCCCCCTCCCTAGCTCGCACACTCGACGATCTCACGGCCTAGCTTCACGGACCCAAAGAACACGAGACACAAGATTTATACTGGTTCGGGCCACCATTGTGTAATACCCTACTCCAGTGTGGTGTGGTGGATGGCCTCTTGGGCTATGGATGAACAGTTACAAGGGAAGAACAGCCTCCTGAGGAGAGGCGTTCTTGTGCTCGGTGAGCTTGTGTGGTTGAGGATGGTCTGGATCTTCTCTCCCCTTTAGACCAATTGCCTCTTTCTATGGTGGCTAGTCCTATTTATAGTGTCCTTGGTCCTCTTCCCAAATATTGAGCGGGAAAGGATCCCACAACGGCCAAATTTGAAGGAAGACAACTAGTACAAGTTATCCTGACAAAAGTAGTCTTCGCCTGCCAAAGGCTCTGCTGGTGACGCCGTCTTGGGCTCCACGATGACCTCCGTCCTGCCGTTCTGGTGGTCTTGGTTTTGTTGCACCGATATGGAAACATTTGCCTAATGCCTTGGAACTCCTCGCTTGCGCTTGCCTCCTTAGCACCAAAGAGGAAGCAAGTACACCGCGCTTGCTGGCGCCCGCCTGGTGCCCGCCTGGTGTTGATCGTCATGGCTTACGTCATTGGAACCTCACGAGGTTCTCCACCCCTCGCGAGCCATCCTGGTGAGGCCGCCCCTGAGGAGGTCTTGCATCGTCCGCCTCGCGAGGCTTGGCCCCTCGCGTGGGTCTTGGGTGTTTACTAGTGAAGATGGGCCATATGGGGCCGCTGGAGGAGCCACACTATAGGCCGCAAGCAGGCAAGTCTGGGGACCCCCGTTCCCAGAACGCCGACGCTCATGAAGGATTTAATAATCCAGCTATGGCCTGCCGAAGTCATACCCAGCAAATACTTCGGGCTCGTGAAGCGGCTGGTTAATGCGTGCCCTCGGTTTGATGTCATCAGGTGGTTAGTCTGCATCGAGGGTGCGCGGATGGCCTTCGCCTGTGTCAAGGTGAAGTGGGCAAAGATGGACGTCACCAAGCTCGTGACCGAGGGACTGCCCACTTGCATGGATCACCGCACGCTGGAGCGGTATTTTGGTGATGTCCTCAAAGGATCCCGCATTGTAGAGGGCCAGTGTTCAAAAGACATTATCTTCGAATGAATACATTCATGTTATCTTGTCTTGTATGATGAGACAAAGCCGTTATGTAATATAAAGCTTGTTTATCATTTAAAAAATTTCCTCCTATGTGGCTGTTTTTATTAAATCTTAGAGTTGGCCAGTCGTCGGCTTCATCCCCCACATTGGTAGTACGGGGGTGTTCGGGATGGAATCTAAACACTCTTGATCCAAGAATTTGGTCCTTGAAGGAGGTGTTTAGTGCAACGAACCAGGAAATCGGACTATGTGGCTTTATCACCCTCACTTAGCCATAGGAGTTTGACAATAAAAATGTAGGCGCAGCCCCTAGTTAGCATTTAATCCGGACTAGGGTGCTATAAACACTTGATCGGGTGAAGGCAGATTCATCGCATAATGCAGAAAAAATCGCAAAAGATTTTTAACCTCCGAATAGCTGACCAGCTCTCGCCGCATCACGACTGTCAGTTTTTGGCTTTCTCTACTGAGATGTTTGCTCGGATAAACTAGAAACACAATCACAGTAATTCTCCCATTACTACCCTAGCCAATAGGACGGAACATAAGGTAGCAAGCACAGGATCCGGGCAACCCAACTATTGACCAAAGACATGATTCGGAGCCAATGCATATAATGCTAAAATTGGAGGTGCCGAACTATACTGTAGAAGTGTTCGGACTTTACTGCCATAGTATGGAGCGCAATGAAGCCCCTGGCCAAAAAGCGTACCAAAGTGTACGGGTGCAATTGATAAGAATAGCAAAATAAAATGAAGTAGTAAGCTAGTGCCACATAAGTTGGGCCGCAAACTGTTTCTAGTATAGTTTTGACTGATACGTCAAAGCGTATTTGTACAAATAGTGCAATAAGCAACAATGGCTACTTAACATGCCAAGACCAAGGGGGAGCTGCGTACAGGTCCTGAAAATAGGTAGAATGATCGTTAAGAAGAACATCTAGAGATTCCCCCACACGTCTGTGCTGCTTGCTGCCTTGGTATATCCGTCCTTCGAAAGGACTAATGATCAGGCCGTCGAGAGGGGCCTGTGGAAAAGAAACCTGAAAAGGATAAAAAGAAAAGTAAAAGTATGTGTGTCCAGGGAAAGTCTTTCCGTATTGTGGACTACTGTCTGGTTATGCCTCCATCTCTTCCCATGGTATTTTTAGTGCGTTATTATTTACGCGCGGTACGTATGCCGTCACTTGGTCGGGACTGAGATGGAGGTCGAATTGCTAGTCTAAATCCTAACAAGCTGGACTGCCATGCCGCGGAGTAATCCGGACTCGTTTGATAGTGTCCGGCGGCTTGGCCATTGAATTAAAGTTCTGCCTCAAAAGGCCGCTCCGTACATCCGCTGCCAAGGCCGCGGTGTGTTCCTTGGTATGGAGGGAGTGCTCCATGTTTCCTTTAACTATTATTACACCGCGTGGAACGGACATCTTGAGCTTGAGATAAGCATAGTGTGGCACCGCATTGAATCGAGCAAATGCGGTTCTTCTAAGCAGTGTGTGATAGCCACTGCGGAAGGGGACGATATCGAAGATTAACTCTTCACTTCGTAAGTTTTCCAGAGATCTGAAGACAACCTCCAATGTGATTGAGCCCGTGCAACGGGCCTCTACACCTAGTATAACTCCTTTAAAGGTAGTTTTGGTGGGCTTGATCCTTGATTGATCGATGCCCATTTTGCGCACTATATCCTGATAGAGCAGGTTGAGGCTGCTGCCACCGTCCATGAGGACTCGTGTGAGGTGGAATCCAACAATTATTGGGTCGAGAACCAGTGGAGCTGAATCGCCATGACGAATACTGGTGGGATGGTCCCTGCGATCAAAGGTGATCGGGTAGGACGACCATGGGTTGAATTTTGGGGTGACTGGCTCTATCGCGTAGAAGTCCCTAAGCACGCGGTTGCGCTCCCTCTTGGGGATATTGGTAGCGTATATCATGTTCACCGTCTTGACCTGAGGGGGAACCTTCTTCTGTCCCCCTGTGTTCGATGGACGGGGCTCCTCGTCATCACCATCGCTTTGTGACCGCTTTTCCTTGTTCTCGGCATTTAACTTGCCGGCCTACTTAAAGACCCAACAGCTTCTGTTGGTATGATTGGCTGGCTTATCGAGGGTGCCGTGTATCTGACATGGATGATCGAGTATGTGGTCCAAGCTGGATGAGCCCGGATTGTTCCTTTCAAATGGCTTCTTCCGCTAGCCGGACTTGGAGCCACTGAATCTGGCATTGATCGCCGTGTCACCGGTATTGTTATCGTGGCTTCGACGCTTGTGTCTATTGCGTTGGGGGTTGCCGTTGCTATTTCTGGCTTCAGAGGTGCCAGGTTCGCTTGCATTGTTATTGCTACGGGCTAGCCAGCTATCTTCGCCCGCGCAAAAGCGGGTCAGGGGTGCTGTGAGGGCTGCCATGGACTTCGGCTTTTCTTGGCCGAGGTGTCGGGTGAGCCATTTGTCGCAGATGCTGTGTTTAAAGGCTGCTAGGGCTTCAGTATCCGGACAGTCGACGATCTGGTTCTTTTTTAGTTAAGAACCTAGTCCAGAATTTCCTGGCTGACTCTCCGGGCTGTTGGACTATGTGACTTAGGTCATCGGCATCCGGAGGTCGGACGTATGTGCCTTGGAAATTGTCGTGGAAGGTGTCTTCCAGGTCCTCCCAGATGCCAATGGAATTTTTGGGCAGGCTGTTCAACCAGTGCCGAGTTGGCCCCTTGAGTTTTAGTGGGAGGTATTTGATGGCATGAAGATCATCACCGCGGGCCATATGAATATGGAGAAGAAAATCTTCGATCCATACCGCGGGGTCTGTTGTCCCATCATATGATTCAATGTTCACGAATTTAGACCCTTCTGGGAATTCATGCTCCATCACTTCAACAGTGAAGCAAAGGGGGTGTGTGGCGCCTCTATATCAGGCCATGTCGCGAGGTAGCTCGGATGGAGTTCGTATGCGGTTTTCGGCCCGGGCGTGATTATGCTTGTCACGTTCGGCTAGATGGCTGTCGTCACATGTCGGGGCGCGCCTCCGAGATCCGTAGATTGATCTGGTATGTCCTGCTCTACTATCCGGGTCCTGCCACAGGTCATATGTATATTCCCGAGCTATTTTATCTCTGCCTTTACCGCGAGGTGGGATGGGCTGGTGTTTGGCTTGAGTTGCCGCTTTGCCCCATCCACGTGATGGTCGATCAGCTGCATTACAGCTGATGGCACAACTCAAGTGCCTCGTCATCGAATTGAGGTAGCAATTTGCACTTCGGGTAACTTTTGGTTGGGCGCTCGAGGCCATATTCCTCGGCTGCCAAGACATTAGTCCATCTATCATTTAGCAGATCTTGATCAGCTTGAAGCTGCTGCTGCTTCTTTTGCAAGCTCCTTGCAGTGGCTATTAGCCGGCGCTTAAAGTGCTCCTGCTCGAGAGGTTCCTCGGGCACGATAAAATCCTCGTTGCTGAGGCTCACCTCATCCTCGGAGAGCGGAGGATAGTTACTATCCTTGGAGTCTTCATTTACGGCCTGTTCATCAGGGCTGACTCGCCCATCTTCCCATTCTCCCTATTCGGAGGTTGGCTCAACGGGGTCTTCATTGTCCTCGGCATCGTCTAGAGTATTGTTTTCTCCTGTGCCGGTATTGCTGTCTTTTCCGCGGTGTGACTTAGAGAGGCGCCGCTATCGTTGGCGCTTTGGCCGTATCTCAGGAGGTTTATCCTCGATTGGGTCTTCTTTGTCATCGACGTTAGCTTCTTTGGGTGTATCCACCATGTACACGTCATACGAAGAGGTGGCTGCCCAGCTTCCAGCAAACGGCGGGTTTTGGGCCTCCTCTTCTCCGGCATCGTCATCCATACCGTCGATGTTTTCAGAGTGGTAATCGAGCATGTCTGTTAAGTCCTCGATAGTGGCTATAAAGTGGGTGGTGGGTGGGACGTAAAAGTCTCTGCTCTTAGCCCCTAGTCCGGGCTGGGCATAGTTCATACGTTGCTCCTCTGTAATGACACGGGATCGTATTAAGTCCAGAGCTTCGATTAAAGGCGAGGTTTCGCTTGAGAGAAGAGAGCCCGTGGAGTATGGCGAGAGGGAAACTCCTTGACCGATCTCACACGATGCTGACTCCGAGGATTCGGAGCCCGTGTCCAGAGAAGGTTACGGCTCCGTGATGGTTGCCAGTAACACTACTTCCCCCGACTCTCCCACAATGGCCTTAGTGGCCGCAGATAGTCCGATGATCTCAAGGAGCCTTTCTTCGGACCTGGCCATACACTCCGGATCTAAGGCCAGAGCGGAGATTGAGGATGCGAATCCTTGGAAGATCAAGTCTCCTCGGATATTGGCGACATAGTTCAAATTTCCAAAACTAATCTGGTGACCTGGGGCATAGCTGTCGATCTTCTCTAGATGGCCAAGCGAGTTGGCGTGCGGTGCGAAGCCGCCGAACACAAAGATCTGACTTGGGAGGAAAACCTCCACAGGGCAGCTTTGTTGTAGACGATTGATGGAGTCATCAAACCTTCTAGTGACGATGCAGCGGAACTCCCAATGAAAGCACCAATGTCGGTGTCAAAACCGGTGGATCTCGGGTAGGGGGTCCCGAAGTATGCGTCTAAGGTTGATGGTAATAGGAGGCAGGGGACACGATGTTTTACCCAGGTTCAGGACCTCTTGATGGAGGTAATACCCTATGTCCTGCTTGATTGGCATTGATGAGTATCAGGATTACAAGAGTTGATCTACCACGAGATCACAATGGCTAAAACCCTAGAAGTCTAGCATGTATGATTGTGATCGTCCCTATGGATTAAAACACTCCGGTTTCTATAGACACCGGAGGGGCCTAGGGTTGTATAAAGTCGGTTAGAGAGAAAGGGATCTTCATATCTGAACGCCAGGCTTGCCATCCATGCAAAGGAGAGTCCCATCTGGACACGGGAGAGAGTCTTGTGGCTTGTATCTTCATAGCCCAATAGTCCGGCCCATGTCACACAGGCCGGACGCCCGAGGACCCCTTCATCCAGGACTCCCTCAGTCGTCGACCCAGTATCGGTCGGCTCCCACACCATCTTCGCTCCCCACTGCTCATCGCCGCAAGCGATCCAGTCGATTGTGGCTTCAGCGGTGGGTAAATCATGCGGTGGCTCGTCAGTCGGCCACCCCTCAAGTCACGGCGATCGAGCCCGACGAATATCTGTACGGACTTTTCGACTGGCTCCGTCGAGACCCTATCCGAGTGCGACAGCGGTGACCCTGCAGCGGAAGTCCTGATGGTCGACACGCCGCATAGCCCGCCAGGTTTCCGTCGCGACGAAGGAGGCGATGGCGGCGGCGGTCCATCGCGTGTTCACGAGGAATACCATCCCGAAGCCCTCACTTCGCAGCAGATGGATGAACTACACCGTCGCAACGTCGAGGCGCTCCACACTCCCATCATCGGGGAGTCCTCCGGGGCTCGGGCCTTGGAGGCTGCGCGCCTGGCCACTTTGGCTGAGCGCACTCGGCTAGAAGACCTCCAGCATGCACTCGACAAACGCACTCGACGGTAGATCCCTGAGTCCTGTCGACGGCAGCGACAACTGTTCCCGCCTGAACCTCAGGTATACCGCACTTCGATTCGGAATCTTACAGCTGCAGAACGTACAACAGAGTCGATCCAGCCGTCCCAATCCGAGGCTGGTAGAGGCCCGGTGCAGATCCGAGCATTGCTCCGGGCAGCAGGCGAGCAGAACACATCAGTTTCTCAGTCTCGTAACAGGATCCACAGCAGGTCCGTAGTGGCAGTTACAGTCCAGTTGGCTCGTAGCCCAAGATTGCCTCTGCGGCATGAGGGACGTGGACACCGTCAAGAGCAGTACCTGGGTCCGAACCACGAGCAATATGATCATCGGTTCGGCCGTGAAGAGCATTGTTGAGTGCCCACGCCCCCTCCGAGGGGCGGATCGTATGCACCCCAGCAACATGATGACATGCGTCCATATGGTGACGAGCGAAGACTTCCAGTCGACCCCAGAGAACTCGAATTTGACGCAAGGCCAATTTTGGTTTAGGGTCTAGTCGATTGGAACAGAGCTCACCGAGAAGGACAGGACAGAGATCGTCCAACAAGCAGCCGAGTGCATATATCTGGACCTAAATGTTTCAGCAAAGCCATCAGGGCCGCAGAAATCCCTCTCAACTTCAGGTTGGCGAATGGGCTAGTAAGTTTACCGGTGAATCCAAACCTGACACTTGGTTGGAGGACTACCGAGTGGCTGTACAGATTGGTGGTGGTAATGATGAGGTAGCCATGAAACAGCTCCCTTTGATGTTGGAAGGGTCAGCCAGGGCTTGGTTGAATCAATTGGCTCCTGGTAGTATATTCAGTTGGGAAGAGTTAGCCCAAGTTTTTGTTAGGACGTTTGAGGGCACCTGCAAGCGGCCTGCAGGGCTGACAGAATTGCATCATTGTGTTCAGAAACCGAATGAAACTTTGAGGGATTATATCCAAGAGGTGGACCACTTTGCATCATACAGTGGAAAATGTGTCTCAGCACCAGGCAGTTTGCGCCTTCAAGGAGGGCGTTCATTACAGAGAGCTTAACCTAAAAGTCAGTCGGACAGGAGATATGACCCTGGCCCAAATGATGGAAATAGCCACTCGGTACGCTAACGGCAAAGAAGAAGACCGACTCCGCAGTGGCAAGAACAAACCAGTCACCCAAGACACTAGAGGAGGGAATTCCAGTCGGAAACAGAAGCGCTAAGCCGAGCCCGCACGTCTTGGTGAAGCTGCGGTTATAACCCAAGGAAAGTCCAAGGGAAAGCCTAAGGGGGATGGATCCCCAAGGAAGTGAAAGATCAATTAGGAACTGATGTGCTAGATTTGTCGTGTCATATACACACCAAGGTGGATGAAGAGGGGAACCTGATTTATCCCAAGCATACCACTCGATAGTGTCGACTCCTTATCCAGCAATTCCGAGAGGGCCAGCAGAGTGAGAAAGCAAAGGAATTTGACAAGGATAAATACAAAAGGAGGACGATGGTTTCCCCAATATCAATGCCACTTTGGTGATTTTTGCTGACGTTGAGAGCAAAAGTCGACTGAAAGTCATCAACATAGAAGTAAACAAGGTTGCACCGGCAACGCCAACATATTTAAAGTGGTCTAAGACTCCCATTACATTCGACCAATCTAACCACCCAGCACGCATTGCTACCCCAGGGCGGCAAGCGTTGGTGGTTGACCCAGTCATTGGGGGCACTCGATTTACCAAAGTTCTGATGGATGGTGGCAGTGGCCTGAACATTTTGTATGCTGAGACTCTTCGAGAGAAGGGCATCCCGATGCCTTAGCTCAGTGAAAGCAATATGCGCTTCCACAATGTCATCCCTGGGAAGAAAGCTGATTCACTCGGCCAGATCACTTTTGACATGGTTTTCGGTGATTCGAAGAATTACCACAAAGAAAAGTTGACACTTGAAGTTGTGGACTTTCACAATGCTTATCATGCTATTCTGGGCAGACCTGCATATGCCTGCTTCATGGCTCGACCATGTTACGTATACCTCAAGCTGAAGATGCCTGGTCCCAAGGGTGTGATCATGATCACTGGTAATCAGCAGAGAGCGGAAGAGTGTTTCTGGAAGGGCTCGAAGATTGCCGATGAACAGATGGCAGCAGTGGACATGTAAGAGTACCAGAAGAATGCAAAGCCGAGTGATTTGCTACGTGTTAAGAAGCCTGCTTCAGAATCTGCATTTCAGTCATCTCGCGAAACAAAGCAAGTTCACATTCACCCGGCCATCCTATTGCTGCTTCGACTCATATCTCAACAACATTCAACAGCAAATAGGAAGAAGCGCTCATCCAGTTCCTCTGTGAGAACTGGGACATCTTTGCATGGAGGCCTTGTGACACGCCAGGTGTACCCAGAGGACTGGCTGAGCACCTTTTGTAAGTCAACCCAAAAGCAAAACATGTCAAAGAGCATCTCCGTCGGTCCGCCGTGGAGAAGAGGAAGGCAATTGGTGAAGAGGTGGCTCGGCTTCTGGAAACTGAGTTCATCCGCGAGATATACCACTCCGAGTGGATCGCCAATGTTGTCATGGTCCCCAAGAAAGATGATTCACATTGCATGTGTATCGACTTCAAGCATATCAATCGGGCCTGCCCAAAAGATCATTTCCCTCTACCCCACATCGATCAAATTGTTGACTCGACTGCGGGATGTGAGTGTTTGTCCTTCTTGGACGCTTATTCCTCGTACCATCAGATCCGACTGTATGGCCACGATTAAATAAAAACAGCTTTCATCACCCCTTTCGGGTGCTTTTCTCTGTTACCATGCCCTTTGGTCTCAAGAATTCTGGTGCCACATTCATGCACATGATTCAGAAGTGCCTGATCACTCAAATCAGTTGGAATGTGGAAGCATACATGGATGACATCGTGGTCAAGTCACGCAAAGGTTCCGACCTACTAACTGACCTCGCTGAAACCGTTGCCAATCTAAGAAGATATGATACCAAGCTTAATCTGTCAAAGTGCACATTCGGAGTCCCAGGAGGAAAGTTACTCAGTTTTCTCATTTTTGAACAAGGGATCGATGCAAACCTAGAGAAAGTTGCTGCAATCCTCTGAATGAAACGCCCTATGCGTGTGCACGATGTTCAGAAGCTTACTGGTTGTTTGGCCGCTTTGAGTCGATTCATTTTTTGTCTCGGTGAAAAGGCATTGCCTCTTTACTGACTGATGAAAAAGTCTGACAAGTTCGAGTTGACTCTGGAAGCTGAAGGAGCATTTGTAGAGCTCAAAGCCCTACTTTAAATCCAGCTGGTGCTTGCTGCCCCAGTCAGCAAAGAGCCTATACTACTGTATATTGCATCCACGGGACAAGTTGTCGGCACTATGCTCACGGTCGAGCGGGAAGAAGAAGGCAAAGCCAACCGAGTTCAACGCCGCATGTACTATATTTCTGAAGTCTTGACTCTGTCCAAGAAGAGATATCCGCATTATCAGAAGCTTGTTTATGGAATTTATTTGACCACGAAAAAAGTTGCACATTATTTCTCTAACCACTCAGTTTCAGTCATCAGTGACGCTCCATTATCAGAAATTCTGAACAACAGAGATGCAACCGGTCGAGTGGCAAAATGGGCAATTGAACTCCTTCTGTTGGATATTAAGTTCAAGGAAAAGAAAGCAATCAAGTCCCGAAAAATTGAAGATTTCCTCGCTGAGTGGATTGAACAGCAACAACCGATTCAGATTCACTCTGAGCATTGGACTATGTTCTTTGATGGGTCCAAGATGTTGAATGGTTCTGGTGCTGGAGTAGTCCTAGTATTCCCGCGAGGTGACAAACTCAGTTACGTTCTCCAGATTCACTTTGATTCCTCCAACAATGAAGCTGAATATGAGGCACTTCTATACGGGTTGCGTATGGCCATTTCACTCGGCGTCCGTTGCCTAATGGTTTACGGCGACACAAATTTAGTGGTTAATCAAGTGATGAAGGAATGGTACATTAGGAGCCCAGCTATGACTGGCTATTGCAATGCAGTGAGGAAGTTGGAAAAGAAGTATGAGGGGTTAGAGCTCCACCACATACCCCGAATCAAGAATCAAGCACCTGATGACCTAGCGAAGATAGGTTCCAAGCGCGAGCCTATTCCCAGCAATGTGTTTTTGGAGCACCTAAACACCCCGTCAGTTCAAGAGCATCCCTTCACAGAAGAACCTCCACAACCCAAAAGTTCTACTGGTCCGACTAAAGTCGAAGTCCCAGCCGTGGTCGACCTGATCATGGAGGTTTTAGTTGTCACTCCCGACTGGACAGTGCCATATATTGCATATCTGCTCAAAAAAGAGCTCCCAGAAGATGAGGATGAGGCCCATTAGATCGTTGGTGGATCCAAAGCCTTCACCGTGATAGGTGGACGACTTTATAGAGAAAGTGTTAGTGGAGTTACTCAGCAATGCATCACACCAGAAGAAGGTCGAATGATTCTCAATGATATCCACTCGAGGACCTGTGGTCACCATGCGTCCTCTCGGACAATTGTGGCCAAGGCATACCGAGCGAGTTTTTAGTGGCTGCGAGCAAATGAAATGGCAAAAGAAATAGTCGACAAGTGTGAGGGCTGCCAGTTCTACTCCAACATGTCACACAAATCTGCATCAGCCTTGAAGACCAATCCACTCATCTGGCCATTTGCTGTTTGGGGATTGGATATGGTTGGACCTTTGAGGAACGGCAGGAGCGGTTTCACCCATTTGCTTGTGGCGGTCGACAAGTTCACTAAATGGATCGAAGCCAAACCTATTAAGAATCTAGATTCAACCATTGCCATCAGTTTCATCAGAGAGATGACATTCAGATATGGAGTCCCACATAGTATTATCATAGATAATGGCTTCAACTTTGATTCTGATGAGTTCAGAGCATTCTGCGCCTCCCAAGGAACTTGGGCCGACTACACGTCTGTTGCACATCCGTCCAAGGGCTCAAACCCCGGTTGATGCGTGCCTGAAGCATGTAGCAGGTGCTTGCGCAGACGAGTTACTATCAGTCCTTTGGAGGTTGAGAAGAACACCAAATTGGTTGACTGGTTGGACTCCCTTCTTCATAGTCTATGGGGCTGAAGCCCTGCTGCAAAGCGATTTAGTTCACAACATGCCCGAGTGGAACTTTTCTCAGAAGCTGAAGCAGAACAGGCTCGGCAATATGCTTTTGACCTTTTGGAGGAAGAGAGAGAGATGGCCTTGATTCGGTCGACCATTTATTAGCAAGACCTCCATCGATTCCATGCCAGGAATGTAAGAGGTCCAGCATTTCAGGAAGGAGACCTTGTACTCCGAGTGGATCAGCAACGGCCTCACAAGCTAGCTCCTGCTTGGGAAGGTCCCTTCATCATCACCAAGGTGCTCCACAACGGAGTGTATCACCTTTAAAATGTGGAACAGAAGAAAGACGAGCCACGCGCTTGGAATGGGGAGCTGCTCCGCCATTTTCATACTTGAACGTTCAAACTGATGAGATGTAATAAGAAGTACCTTTTAGATTGATAATCAAAGACGTAGTTTTACAGTCTCCTAAATGATCGTTGTTGCATATGCATGTGTTCAAAAACACCCAGTGGGTGGCTTAGCCGCAATCCTGATTGGCCTAAGTTTCAAAACTACTCCGAATGGTGAGCAACCCTCTCACTCGGAGGCTTACTTGTGAACCTGATTCGCTCGAGTTTTTTAAAATCCTACCAAGTGGAGAGAAATCCTCCCACTCTGGGGCTTATCTGCAGTCCCGAACTTGCCTAAGTTTCTGAAATCCTACCGAGTGGAGAGCAATCCTCCCACTCGGGGGCTTAGCTGCAGTCCCATACTCGCCTAAGTTTCTAAAATCCTACCGAGTGGAGAGCAATCCTCCCACTCAGGGGCTTAGCTGCAGTCTCGTACTCGCCTAAGTTTCTAAAATCCTACCGAGTGGAGAGATATCCTGCCACTCGGGGGCTTAGCTGCGGTCTCATACTCGCCTAAGTTTCCAAAATCACACCGAGTGGAGAGAAATCCTCCCACTCGGGGGCTTAGTTGTAGTTCCGTACTCGCCTAAGTTTCTAAAATCCTACCGAGTGGAGAGAAATCCTCCCACTACGGGGCATAGTTGCAGTCTCGTACTCGCCTAAGTTTCTAAAAACCTACCGAGTGGAGAGCACTCCTCCCACTTGGGGGCTTAGCTGCAGTCCCGTACTCGCCTAAGTTTTAAAAATCCTACCAAGTGGAGAGCAATACTCCCACTCGGGGGCTTAGCTGCAGTCTCATACTTGCCTAAGTTTTAAAAATCCTACTGAGTGAAGGGCAACCCTCTCACTCAGAGGCTTAGTTGCAGTCTTGTACTCGCCTAAGTTAAAAACCACTCCTAGTGGCCGAGTCACAAGTACAATGTGCACTCCACCCCGATCCACAAGGACGACGAAGTGCGGGTCATGCACAACACCTAGTGCTCTTGTACATGACTTACTCGACGGAGCTGCATCACAAGTACGACGTATGCTCCATCCTGATCTTCGAAGACGACGAGGTGCAGGTCGTTTGCGGCACCTAATGCTCATGCCCACAGCCCTTTCGTCAGAGCTGCATCACAAATTTAATGGCAGTTCCGATTGAAGAATCAAGTATCACTCGGAGTCAGAGGATTGAAAAGCAGCATAGGTGTAGACAAACATATTCAAAGAAAAGCTATGTCCAGATAAGTCTCGGGAGGTTCAGAACCGCAGATAAAAGTGCTTAGGCATCAGGCCCGAAGGAGTTTTAATGGTTACAAAATCACTCGGCATTCCAAGGCAAACTTAATTAAGGCATAAATTTGTTCACTCCGCAGGAGGAGGGTTGGCAGGCTCGACGAATTTGTCCAGGTGAATTCTGTTCGCAATGCGAGTGGCTGCTTCAATGAAGGTCTCCATGAAGGACTAGAATTGGAGATGCTTGGTGTTGGCAACCTTGAGCACTGCTAACTTCTCTTCCTTGGACTCTTTGCAACGGACGCAAACCAGAGACAGAGCCACATCAGCACCACATTGGGCGGATGACTTCTTCCATGCATGCACTCGACCGGGGATCTTGTTAAGTCGAGTCATCAGAGACTCAAGGTCATCCTGGAATCTCCCCTTTGGCCATAGCTCCACGTTGACTTGTGAAACCACCACCTTCAGTCGAGCTAGATAATCCACTACATTGGCAAGGCGAGATTCCAGTCAGAGTAAATTCATGGCAGCTTCATCCTTAATAGGAGAGTTGATGAGGTCCAAGCTCGCTTCAATCCGCCCAGTCTCTTCTTTGAAGTTTTGGCAAAATTCTTACAGCATAGCAAAATAATGAGTTGACGAGCTGTGTGAAGAATCAACAACTGTCAAGAGAAACCAGTCGAGCAAGAGAAAATACCTTCAAGCATAAGGAACAACTTCTTGGCAAGTCCCCCTAGATAAACCTCCAGCTCATTCCTCTTCCGAGAGAAATCTTCAATCTTGTCGTTCAGGGCTACCTTGTCCTTCTTCAAACGTACACTTCCTTGTTGGCTTCATCAAGAGCAGTCCTTAGATTGGTGTTATTTTCTTCTAACTTCCCGACTGAAGCCAGCTTCTCGTCAGTGAGTGTTGTTTTCTCTTGCGCTTCTTTATGTGCTATTGAAGATCAAGGTCGTTCTGTGCCAGAGCCTGCCTCATTTTCTCTAAAAAAATAACAACACTCAGTTTAGAAAGAAGGAAGGAAAGATGACACACGAGACAGTCCAATCTCACAGTCGGCAAGCTTTTAACTTCCATACCAGTTGGTTCGTCCTTAGCCTTCTACAAGTTCTGCTTGGCCAAGTCCAGGTCAAGATTGAGATGGATCTGCTTCCTCTCGAATTTAGCAAATTGGGATATGAGCTCACAGGATTTATGAAGTCAACAAATAAGATATGTCAGTCGACAAAAACGAAGCTTACTTGCTCCTGAGTGATGAAGTACAAGTTCAGGATATTGCGACAAAAAGAGTTCTAAGATTACCGCAGAATCAAACATCCAATAGTAGACTCGGGGACTACACCAAGTGGGTGCACTTGGTGTGCCCCCACTGGTTCGGCTCGGTACTCGACTTGCTCAGTCCAGTCGCCACCAAAAAAAGAAGTAGAGAAAAGCAACTGCAACATTGATTCTCAGACCACCACCGACTGCCCACAGTCGACTGCGATCTCGGGGACTACACCCAGTGGGTACACTTGGTGTGCCCCCACTGGTTTAAGAGTTCACTCGACGGGGTTCGTTCAAGAATGAGTGGATATATTGTAAACAATATCTAAGTCCCCCACCGAATCAAACATTCGACAACGGTCTCGGGGACTACACCTAGTGGGTGCACTCTGCGTGCACCCACGGATTTGAAAGTTCATTCAACGAGACAAAGTTGACTCAAGTGAACAAGGTTGCAAAGTAAAAGAAGGCACCTAGTGGGTGAACAGATGCAGACTCATGAGAGATGCACATAAAGATTGAAAAGGTTTGAGAACGGTCATCCACGGACATCTTACGAATAATAAAGCAGTAGTTTTCAAGTGTCAAGCTAGAAGATCAGTCGAAAATCAACTAACCTGCACGTTGGCTTAGACAGCTGCACTGGCGTCATAGGTAGCTTGACTGGTCTCATGCATCGTCTTCATCTGCTCCATCATAAGCCCTACTTGGCGTATAGCTTCTTTAGCAGCGCTTGCCTGATTCTCCAGGACATGATGGGTGACGAACAGCGGAGATGGTGGAACAGTCGCAGCAGTCTGAGGATCTGAAGTATGGAGTTGTACAGATGAAGCAGGATCTTGAGCAGTCGACGCTGAAGCACGATCAATCAACACAGGATCGACAAAAGTGATAGAGGCTAGATTGAGGTCTCCGGACTGGTGGATCACCGGTTCGAGCATTGATGTCGTCTGAGCTGTTCTGCCGGCTGGCGCCCTCCTTCTCGAGCTCCTTCCTCTCCTTACCATAGGCCTCTGGGCAATATCTTCATCGCCGTCTGGAAGTTCAATAACATGTTGCGGCGCTGCAAAAGACTCGACCGTAAGATATCAGTCGACTTACAAATCAATTGGCAAAATGGAGGCAAGATGGCAGAGTCATACCTGCTTTGGAGGTGGCCGCATCTTCCATTTCCGCATCGTCTTCATCTCTGTAAATATCCATGGAATTCCCAGAAGTAGCAGCACTGCAAATTTCTGAACTCACTCGGTCAAGCAGGAAAACGAGTCGACAGCTACTTAAGAGGCTCTTGAATAAAGAGAGAAAACAAAACGCTTACCCTGAGGCGATAGGAACATCAACCTTGATCTTAGGCAGGGTCTTCCGAGGTTTGGAAGCTGCAACCTTGGATTGCTTTGGGGCCTTTTCAGTCAGGACAGGGGAGGAAGTCCGAGTGCGCTCCGAGATCTGCGTGACCGCTTTGCCACGGATACTTACTGGATCATGGGTCTGCTTGGAACGCCTTTTAGTACGGGGTGGGGAGTCGACCTCCTCACCGTCGCTTGATTCCTCACTCTCCTCCCCGTCTCCTTCATTGGATTTCCAGTCACCAATTTCACCTCCGCTCGCCTCTCCTTCCTGATCCTGCTCTCTGTTGGGCATCAGTCGAGCACAAGGACAGTTACAAATCAAAATGAAGAAACACTCGGTAGTAAAGGGCAGACCTTTCCAGGTTCATTGTCAGCGTCGAATGGTAGAACTCTCCTGGACCCCCTGGGGTTGTCTTTGTTTCAAGTGATGCCCTACAACCACTGCTCCACCGTTTCCTCAGTGACCTACACTGGGTGGATCCGAGTGGTGTCTTCAATACCCGAGTACATCCACATAGGATGATCATGGGCCTGGAGTGGATGGAAGCGTCGACTAAGAAACACCTCCAGTAAGTCCAACTAGTCATGCCGTCGCAGACTAATTGGACTATTCGTTCCATCAGCATGTTCACCTCTGCTTTCTCTGCCGGAGTTACTTTCAAAGAAGTGGGCTGCTGGACTCGCTCCATGGAGAAGGGAGGAAGACCATTCGACTGGCCAGGAGTCGGTTGGTCCTTGCTGTAAAACCAGGTCGATTGCCACCCTCTAACTGATTCGGGAAGAATCACAGCTGGAAAAGTACGTTTGCCTCTCAGCTGAATCCCTAGACCTCCACACATCTGGATCACATGCATCCTCTCATCACTCGGAATAGCCTTTTTCACAGATTGAGAGCGACAAGTAAAGATGTGTTTGAAGAGACCCCAATGCGGTCGACAACCCAAGAAATTCTCACACATGGAAACAAATGCAGCGAGGTACGTGATGGTGTTGGGTGTAAAGTGATGAAGTTGGGCTCCAAAAAAGTTCATAAAACCCCGGAAGAAAGGATGATGGGGCAGAGAGAAACCACGGTCAACGTGAGTCGCGAGGAGGACACACTCATCCTCCTGCGGCTGTGGCTCGGTCTCGCTGCCCGGCAGCCTCCAAGATCTATGGGCAATCAAGCCCCCTTTGACCAGATCCTAAAGCAAGGATCTAAGTTTTGTCATCCTTCTTCTTAATTCCCTTAGAGGTATTTTCATCAGAAGGTTTTGTAAAAACAACATAAAACATATTATCCCTAGAAACCTTAGCACTATTAAGTTTCCCATTATCATAACCGCGTTGATTTTTGGCAACAATCCAAGAGTAATGTTGATTAACATTATTGAAAACTTTTTGGATTATATCTAGAATGGGTACTTCCTTTTTAAGATTCTCATCAAAGATTTTATTATCCCCAAGCAAAAGTCTTAATGCATAATCGCTATTGTAAAGAATTTCATCTATCACGGGCTTTTCACGATTGATACCATAAAAACCAAAGATTTCCCTAGCTTCCCGTATGATGTAGTCAAACTCATTCATAAGAATGAGAGTGACCAACTTTTTAGCTTTAGGATTCTTCATAGCAGGAAGCTCAAAAAACAATCTTTGCAAAGTAGGATGCGTACGGATAAATTTAGACTCAAGTTTTAAAACTAGTGCTGAAATAGCATCCGCATAAGATCTAGTAGTTCTGAGTATAGGAGCATCATCAATACTTAGATTTCCCAAACAATTGAAAAATTCTTGGATACATTCTTTTTCCATAACATTCCCTTGGCCCAAGATAAAAAATTTAGCATCCAGATTGCCTATACGTCCATTCTTAGGTGTTAGGCCATCATATGTTGCTGCCATACTGAAATCACGCATGATTGCAAGCAAAGGATAGATCTGACGAGAAAACGGCGAACGAAAAAGAGGGCGAATAAAACAGCAAAATTTTGTGAAGTGGGGGAGAGGACAACGTGAGGCAAATGGCAAATAATGTAAATTGCGAGGAGATGAGATTTTTGATCAGAAACCTGGTAGATATAGATGATCCTCCCTGACAATGGCGCCAGAAATTCCTTTTGATGCGGCTTGAAGCTACATCAGTATTTTCCCAAAGAGGAAGGGGTGATGCAGCACAGCGACAGTAGGTATTTCCCCCAGTGATGAAACCAAGGTTATCGAACCAACCAAGAAACACTACGTAAACAGCACCTGCGCACAAATAACAAATACTCGCAACCCGCCATGTAAAAGGGGTTGCCAATCCCTTTCGGGTAACGGTGCCACAAATTGGCAAACAGACATGAGAGAGTAGTAAATATTGATAGACCGAATGCTAAATAAAATGAATTGCAGCAAGGTATTTTTGTATTTTTGGTTTAATAGATCTGAAAATAAAAGGCAAATAAAATAGATCACAAAGACAAATAATATGAGAAAGAGACCCGGGGGACGTAGGTTTCGCTAGTGGCTTCTCTCAGGAAAAATAGCAAACAGTGGGTAAACAAATTACTGTTGGGCAATTGATAGAACTTCAAATAATCATGACAATATCCAGGCAATGATCATTATATAGGCATCACGTCCAATATTAATAGACCAACTCCTGCCTACGTCTACTACTATTACTCCACACATCGACCGCTATCCAGCATGCATCTAGTGTATTAAGTTCATGGAGAAACAGAGTAATGCAATAAGAATGATGACATGATGTAGACAAGATCTATTTATGTAGAAATAGACCCCATCATTTTATCCTTAGTAGCAACGATACATACGTGTCGGTTCCCCTTCCATCACTGGGATCAAGCACCGTAAGATCGAACCCACTACAAAGCACCTCTTCCCATTGTAAGATAAATAGATCAAGTTGGCCAAACAAAACCCAAATATCGAAGAAGAAAAATGAGGCTATAAGCAATCATGCATATAAGAGATCAAAAAAACTCAAATAACTATCATGGATAAAAAGAGATAGATCTGATCATATACTCAAAGTTCATCAGATCCCATCAAACACACTTCAAAAGAATTACATCATATGGATCTCCAAGAGACCATTGTATTGAGAATCAAACGGGAGATTGGAAGCCATCTAGATACTAACTATGGACCTGAAGGTCTACAAAGAACTACTCACGCATCATCAGAGAGGCACCAATGGAAGTGGTGAACCCCTTTGTGATGGTGTCTAGATTGGATCTTGTGGTTCTGGACTATGCAGCGGCTGGAATTGATTTTCGTCGACTCCCCTAGGGTTTATGGAATATTCGGGTATTTATAGAGTAAAGAGGCGGTTTGGGGGGCACCCGAGATGGGCACAACTATGACGGCCTGGTTTTTGCCCTCTCTTATTTGCTTGACTTTCATTTGAAAATTTTCTGAAACTTGGAGTTCTTGAATCTTTTCACATGCACTTAACCACTTGGGCATTCTTGGCTTTCACCCAAGTGCTTCACTTCCCTCCTAAATCATCATTTCTCTTCTGATCCACCACAAAATAATCTTTGGAATATTTTTCTTAAATGAAAAATATTCATTTTCTCTTAGAAACCCTAGCCAGATCAGTTTGCTTCAAAGCAACCCTAATTTTTATGGCTCACAAAATCTGAGATAATTCAAAAATATTTTGTGAACCCTAGGGCACCTCCTTGAGCAAAAATATTTCATCACTTTTTGGAATATTTTTGCTACAGAAAATATTTTCTGTTCTGGACAGAAATGGTGGTTTCTACAGCAACTACCATTTTACTTGCTCCCTTTGACCTGAACTTTCTTGTGCCTCTTTACCTTAGTAACTTATAACTAGCCTCCAAAGCACAGCCTCAATCTCCCAGCCGTTTGACCACAATAACTATTCAAAGTTACTGATCAAAAACTTACCTGGCTTGTAAAATCCTCTCTACTGCACCTGGATCCAAAGCAAATCGTGGTAACACTCAAAACTACCACGAACAATATGCCAGACATGAAGTTTATGCTTAGATCGACCTGATGTCATAGATCACGCGGTGACCACGTTCGTCCAGGGGTGTTGGCATGCGTGTCAACGCGCTCTGAGTGCCACCGAGCTCTCTGTTCGCGCGTGCTCGCTTCCCTCGCCTGCCCGAGCATGCCAAACCGTGCCACCATCTTCGTCTCTAAGCCCTTAACCTCCCTCTGGCGCTCGCCGACGCCGGAGCTCGCCGCAGCGAGCACGGCCATGGTCCGGCTAGCCCAATAGTGCGGAGCGCACTGTGCTCATCGCCCCCCTCTCGACCCTGTGCTCGTCTCTGTCCGCCCACAGTTGTCGCATAACCTGCGTCGCCTTCTCCCCCTCTCACTGACGCCGCTCGTCGCCGGGCGCCATGGACAGGTGTCCACCGGCGGAGCCCGAAACCCCCTCGCTGCTCGCCTATAAATAGGGCCACCCCCAGCCTCTTCGAGCACCATCCAGCACTCCCACACACTCTACGATTGCATAGGAAGCAGTAGCCCGGCCGGGCAGGTTTCGGGCCGCCGTCCCCTAGCTCGAGCTCGCCGGCGATCCCCTCTGGTCGCCGCGGAAGCTCTAGCCTCTCCCAGGCCAGGGCAACCCCTCCAGGGCTTCCGCCTCTCTCCAGTGCGGCCGTCTCGCCCGCTTGGAGCCCCTGGAGTGGCCTCCGTTCGCTGTCTTCCTCAACTCCGGCGACCTCCGCATTCTGCCTCCGCTTGCGAGCTTGTTTCCGACGCCGTCCGACCACCCCTAGCCATGCTACGGGTACGGGCAGGTGTGCCATTGTCCCTCTCTAAATCCCTCCCTCTCGTTTTGGCCAAGAAGCCCTCGTTGCCGGTGAGAGCTCCGGCGAAGCCATGGCCTTCTCTGTTTCTTTCTCCCCCTCTCCCCCACCTGACTAGCGGGGCCCGCTAGTCAGCCACTCTGTATGTGCGCGAAGCGGTACGACTGGTAGCGCCATGAGGTTTTACGCCTTCGACGTCACCCCCCTCAACTGTTTATTTAAATTCAAAATCATTTATATTCCAAAGAACTTCAAACAGTTATAACTCTTCAATCATAAGTCCAAATGAATTGTTTCTTGTTGCATTGTGTTCTTTGAAAAGAAATCTAGCAGCTCACCATAGATGAGATTTTTCTGAGCTGTTTAGAATTTCTGGTGAATTTCAGAAGTTTTCTTGATATTTGATTTTTGTGTTTAAATTTATTTTCAGAAGGTGAGGCTTGTCTTGAGGATCACCAGAAGGCTTGTGGACCTCATCTGCACTAAGGCAAGCCACAGCAACATTTTCATGGTGTCATTTCAATATTTGTGATTTTCTTACTTGAATGAAATGATTAATCCATGCATTTAAATAATTATTGTGTATTTGTATTCTGATTAATATTTGTTAGTTATTATGACTGATTTATAGAATGATTGAAACTAGTTTAGTGGGTAAAGCAAGTTAAGATTTATTTGTGGTGATGTTAGAAATGATTTTGTTATGCATGTTAGTAATTGTTTAAAGCTTTGTTCTTGCATGCATAATTTGATAAAAATTTGCTAGAAAATATTAGGTTAAATACTTGTTTAGTCACTTTACTTGTCTTACAGAATGTTTGAACCCAACTTAGTTGATAAAGAAATTAAGAGATGTCGATAGTGAAATCTTTTTGTTAAGCATATGAGAAATTTATCAGAGTTACTTTCTTGCGTGAGAAATTAATAAAACTTGTTGCAAAGTATTTTGGTTAAGTTGTGAGTCATTTTGAGCAGTAAAGTAATATGAGTTGTTGATGTTTTATGCTTGGTGTGTTTATGGATGACATCGGTCATTTTTATTATTATGTGATTCTTGTGTAGTTTTGCATTTCATGGCATGTTATGACACCGGTCATTTTCATTTTAAAGTTGAACATGAATATAACTCAACTTGAATATACCGTTGACTGGGTCATGGTGCTGCTGAATCGAGTTTCTTTCCCAGTGCAACCACATTTGCCTTTTTGGGAAGGCCTTGATTCGATCCATTGACATGGCCTCTGGTCGGTGCCTCCAACTAGGGAAGGTTTTGTCGTGCTTGCCCTGCACCGGTAAGCAGGCATAATCTTGTGTGCCCGTTGTTGAGTTTATGGTACCGAGTCCCCGAGTGGGATTGTTTTGGCCACGACGATGGTCGGGGTGTCTTCGGTAGACACGGGGCCACCCAGGACTAGTCCATTGGGGATTGGGTCAGAGTGGACGGGAGAGTGCTGTGGCAATGGAAGGGTTTTGTCGGAATGCCATTGCTCCACCCGAATGGGAGCGCGAGGCCATTGGTTCCGTGGTGTGGGTACAGTGTGCTGATACGTCTCCAATGTATCTATAATTTTTTATTGCTCCATGCTATATTATCTAATGTTTTGGGCAATATTGGGCTTTATTATCTAGTTTTATATTAATTTTGGGACTAACCTATTAACCGGAGGCCCAGCCCAGATTTACTGTTTTTTGCCTATTTCAGTGTTTTGAAGAAAAGGAATATCAGACGGAGTCGAAACGGAATGAAATCAACTAGAGAAGTTATTTTTGGAACGAAAGCCATCCGATGGACTTGGACCCCACGTCAAGGAAGGAACGAGGAAGCCACGAGGGTGGGGGCGTGCCCCCTGCCTCGTGGGGCCCTCGTGGCTCCCCTGAAGTACTTCTTCCGCCTATATAACTCCACGTACCCTAAAACTTCCAGAACAAAGATTAGATCTGGAGTTCCACCACGAGAAGCCTCCACACCCACCAAAAGTCAATTGGGACCCTGTTCTGGCACCCTGCCGGAGGGGGTATCCCTCACCGGTGGCCATCTTCATCATCCCGACGCTCTCTATGACGAGGAGGGAGTAGTTCTCCCTCGGGGCTGAGGGTATGTACCAGTAGCTATGTGTTTGATCTTTCTCTCTCTCTCGTGTTCTTGAGATGATACGATCTTGATGTATCGCGATCTTTGCTATTATAGTTGGATCCTATGTTTCTCCTCCCCCTCTTCTCTCTTGTAATGGATTGAGTTTCCCCTTCGAAGTTATCTTATCGGATTGAGTCTTTAAAGATTTGAGAACACTTGATGTATGTCTTGCCGTGCGTATCTGTGGTGACAATGGGATATCACGTGCCACTTGATGTATGTTTTGGTGATCAACTTGCGGGTTCCGCCCATGAACCTATGCATAGGGGTTGGCACACGTTTTCGTCGTGATTCTCCGGTAGGAACTTTGGGGCACTCTTTGAGGTCCTTTGTGTTGGTTGAATAGATGAATCTGAGATTGTGTGACGCATATCGTATAATCATACCCATGGATACTTGAGGTGACATTGGAGTATCTAGGTGACATTAGGGTTTTGGTTGATTTGTGTCTTAAGGTGTTATTCTAGTACGAACTCTAGGGCTGTTTGTGACACCTATAGGAATAGCCCAACGGATTGATTGGAAAGAATAACTTTGAGGTGGTTTCGTACCCTACCATAATCTCTTCGTTCGTTCTCCGCTATTAGCGACTTTGGAGTGACTCTTTGTTGCATGTTGAGGGATGGTTATATGATCCAATTATGTTATCATTGTTGAGGGAACTTACACTAGCGAAAGTATGAACCCTAGGCCTTATTTCCACACATTGCAATACCGTTTACGCTCACTTTTATCATTAGTTACCTTGCTGTTTTTATTATTTCAGATTACAAATACCTTTATCTACCATCCATATACCACTTGTATCACCATCTCTTCACCAAACTAGTGCACCTATACAATTTACCATTGTATTGGGTGTGTTGGGGACACAAGAGACTCTTTGTTATTTGGTTGAAGGGTTTCTTAAGAGAGACCATCTTCATCCTACGCCTCCTACGGATTGATAAACCATAGGTCATCCACTTGAGGGAAATTTGCTACTGTCCTACAAACCTCTGCACTTGGAGGCCCAACAACGTCTATAAGAAGAAGGTTGTGTAGTAGACATCAAGCTCTTTTCTGGCGTCGTTGCCGGGGAGGTTAGTGCTTGAAGGTATATCTTTAGATCTTGCAATCGAGTCCTTTAGTTTCTTGTTTTATCACTAGTTTAGTTTATAAAAGAAAACTATAAAAAATGGAATTGAGTTTGTCTCATACGCTTCACCTTTTTAATATCTTTCGTGAGTATGATGGAAAGGATAATTGTGCTCAAGTGCTAGAAGAAGAAATCTATAAAAATTTTGGCACTAAATATTTGAATGATGAGCATTATTTCAATGTTGTTAGTATGAATTCCTTGAATATCCATGATGCTAATGATATGCAAAGCCACAAGCTTGGGGAAGCTATGTTCGATGAAGATGATATTTTTTGTCCCCCAAGTTTTGATGAGAAAATTTATTATGATGAAAGCATGCCTCCTATCTATGATGATTATTGTGATGACAAATATGCTTTAAAGAATAATGATAACAATGAAACTTGTCATCTTGATTTCAATTTTCAATCCCATGATAGTTATTTCGTTGAGTTTGCTCCTACTACTATTCATGAGAAGAATTTTGCTTATGTGGAGAGTAATAAAATTTGCATGCTTGTAGATCATGAAAAGAATGATTTAGGTGCTGGTTATATTGTTTAATTCATTCATGATGCTACTGAAAATTATTATGAGGGAGGAATATATGCTTGTAGGAATTGCAATAATATCAAGTTTCATGCTAGTTGATTATTGTTCCCACAAGTTGTTTGCTCACAAAATCCCTATGCATAGGAAGTGGGTTAGACTTAAATGTGCTAGTCATATTCTTCATGATTCTCTTTTTATGTTACAATTCTTATCCTTCATGTGAGCACCATTGAAATCATCATGCCTAACTAGGGGCATTAAACGATAGCGCTTGTTGGGAGGCAACCCAATTTTATTTTTGTTCCTTGCTTTTTGTTCCTGTTTAGTAATAAATAATTCATCTAGCCTATGTTTATATGTGGTTTTATGCTTTTAATTAGTGTTTGTGCCAAGTAGAACCTTTGGGAAGACTTGGGGAAAGTCTTGTTGATCATGCTGTCAAAAACAGAAACTTTAGCGCTCACGAGAATTGCTGCCATTTTTATTTGGAGAGTTCTATTTAGTTAATTATTTTTGAAGATGATTAATAGATAAATTCCTCAGGTGCAGCAATTTATTTGAGAATTTTATGAGTTCCAGAAGTATACGTTTGATCCAGATTACTACAGACTGTTCTGTTATTGACAGATTCTGTTTTCATTGTGTTGTTTGCTTATTTTGATGAATCTATGGCTAGTAAAATAGTTTATAGACCATAGAGAAGTTGGAATACAGTAAGTTTAACACCAATATAAATAAATAATGAGTTCATTACAGTACCTTGAAGTGGTGATTTATTTTCTTATACTAACAGAGCTTAGGAGTTTTCTGTTAAGTTTTGTGTTGTGAAGTTTTCAAGTTTTGGGTAAGGATTCGATGGACTGCGGAATAAGGAGTGGCAAGAGCCTAAGCTTGGGGATGCCCAATGCACCCCAAGGTAATATTCAAGGACAACCAAGATCCTAAGCTTCGGGATGCCCCGGGAGGCATCCCCTCTTTCGTCTTCGTCCATCGGTAACTTTACTTGGAGCTATATTTTTATTCACCACATGATATGTGTTTTGCTTGGAGCGTCAATTTATTTTGTTAGGATCTGCTTTCTGTTATTTATAACAATGTTTTGCATCTTTTATTTCAATAAAAGTGGCATTGATAGCCTTTACTATGCATATTTTAGAAGTCCACATGTTGCTGTTTGAAAACAGAAAGTTTACCGCTGTTGCAATAATTCCCTAGAAAAGTCAGAATGTGATAAAATGTTGAAACCTTTTGCATATTAAGCTCTGATAAATTTAATACAGTGGGAATTTTCTTTAATAATTTTTGGAGCTAGGGAAGTATGGATGTTGCTGCATTCTTTACAGACTATCCTGTTTAGGCAGATTGCTGTTATGTTTGCATTGTTTGCATATGTTTGCTTCTTTAATGATTCTATTTGAGCATAGGACTATTAAATATGCAGAGTCATTTAGTATGCAATGTTGAATAATAATTTTAGTAATTTGCTACAGTAGAGTATGATAAGGTTTTGGCAATGGTTTATACTATCTTATCTCACGAGTCCTTGTTGAGTTTTGTGTGGATGAAGCTTTTGAGATTTAGGGAGACCGTGATATGAGAGGAATTAAGGAGACACAAAATCTCAAGCTTGAGGATGCCCAAGGCACCCCAAGATAATATTTCAAGAAGTCTCAAGTGTCTAAGCTTGGGGATGCCCCGTTTGGCATCCCACCTTTCTTCTTCAACAACTATCGGTTAGTATCGGTTGATCCTAAGTTTTTGCTTCTTCACATGATGTTTGCTATTCTTAGATGTAATTTTATTTTGCTTTGCTTGCTGTTTGAATAAAATACCAAGATCTGAAATTATTAAATGTTAGAGAGTCTTCACATAGTTGCATAATTATTCGACTACTCATTGATCTTCACTTATATCTCTCGAAGTAGTTTGTCATTTGCTCTAGTGCTTCACTTATATCTTTTAGAGCACGGTGGTAGATTTGTTTTATAGAAACAATTGATCTCTCATGCTTCACTTAGATTATTTTTCGAGTCTTAAATAGCATGGTAATTTGCTTAAAATCCTAATATGCTAGGTATTCAAGAATAATAAAATTCTCTTATGAGTGTGTTGAATACTATGAGAAGTTTGATACTTGATAATTGTTTTGAGCTATGAAGATGGTGATATTAGAGTCATGCTAGTTGAGTAGTTGTGAATTTGAGAAATACTTGTGTTGAAGCTTGTGATTCCCATAGCATGCACGTATGGTGAACCGTTATGTGATGACGTCGGAGCATGATTTATTTTTTGATTGTCTTCCTTATGAGTAGCGGTCGGGGACGAGGGATTGCATGATTTATTTTTTGTCTTTTCCGTATGCTTGAAGTATTATCATTTTTATGTCAATATTAAACTTTTGTCTTGAATCTTACGGATCTGAATATTCATGCCACAATTAAAAAGAATTACATTGAAATTATACCAACAAGCATTCCACATCAAAAATTATCTTTTTTATCATTTACCTACTTGGGGACGAGCAGGAATTAAGCTTGGGGATGCTTGATACGTCTCCAACGTATCTATAATTTTTTATTACTCCATGCTATATTATCTACTGCTTTGGGCAATATTGGGCTTTATTATCCACTTTTATATTACTTTTGGGACTAACCTATTAACCGGAGGCCCAACCCAGATTTGTTGTTTTTGCCTATTTCAGTGTTTTGAAGAAAAGGAATATCAGACGGAGTCGAAACGGAACGAAATCAACTAGAGACGTTATTTTTGGAACGAAAGCCACCCGATGGACTTGGACCCCATGTCAAGGAAAGAACGAGGAATCCACGAGGGTGGGGGCGCACCCACCCCCCTAGGGCGCGCCCCCTGCCTCGTGGGGCCCTCGTGGCTCCCCTGACGTACTTCTTCCGCCTATATAACTCCACGTACCCTAAAACTTCTAGAACAGAGATTAGATCGGGAGTTCCGCCACCAGAAGCCTCCGTACGCACCAAAAGTCAATCGGGACCCTGTTCCGGCACCCTGCCGGAGGGGGTATCCCTCACCGGTGGCCATCTTCATCATCCCGGCGCTCTCTATGACAAGGAGGGAGTATTTCTCCCTCGGGGCTGAGGGTATGTACCAGTAGTTATGTGTTTGATCTCTCTCTCTCGTGTTCTTGAGATGATATGATCTTGATGTATCGCGAGCTTTGCTATTATAGTTGGATCCTATGTTTCTCCTCCCCCTCTTCTTTCTTGTAATGGATTGAGTTTCCCCTTCGAAGTTATCTTATCGGATTGAGTCTTTAAAGATTTGAGAACACTTGATGTATGTCTTGCCGTGCATATCTGTGGTGACAATGGGATATCACGTGCCACTTGATGTATGGTTTGGTGATCAACTTGCGGGTTCCGCCCATGAACCTATGCATAGGGGTTGGCACACATTTTCGTTTTGATTCTCCGGTAGGAACTTCGGGGCACTCTTTGAGTTCCTTTGTGTTGGTTGAATAGATGAATCTGAGATTGTGTGACGCATATCGTATAATCATACCCACGGATACTTGAGGTGACATTGGAGTATCTAGGTGACATTAGGGTTTTGGTTGATTTGTGTATTAAGGTGTTATTCTAGTACGAACTCTAGGGCTGTTTGTGACACCTATAGGAATAGCCCAACGGATTGATTGGAAAGAATAACTTTGAGGTGGTTTCATACCCTACCATAATCTCTTCGTTCGTTCTCCGCTATTAGTGACTTTGGAGTGACTCTTTGTTGCATGTTGAGGGATAGTTATGTGATCCAGTTATGTTATCATTGTTGAGGGAACTTACACTAGCGAAAGTATGAACCCTAGGCCTTATTTCCACACATTGCAATACCGTTTACGCTCACTTTTATCATTAGTTACCTTGCTGTTTTTATTATTTCAGATTACAAATACCTTTATCTACCATCCATATACCACTTGTATCACCATCTCTTCGCCGAACTAGTGCACCTATATAATTTACCATTGTATTGGGTGTGTTGGGGACACAAGAGACTCTTTGTTATTTGGTTGCAGGGTTGCTTGAGAGAGACCATCTTTATCCTACGCCTCCTACGGATTGATAAACCTTAGGTCATCCACTTGAGGGAAATTTTCTACTGTCCTACAAACCTTTGCACTTGGAGGCCCAACAACGTCTACAAGAAGAAGGTTGTGTAGTAGACATCATGTGCTACCTCTGCAGAGTGTATAATCTCTCGATAGCCGAGTCCACGGTCACGGACACCTCGTAGTAGGTCCCACCATGAGTCAACGTTTAATAAAAATTGCACCCTAAGCTATGAACTTTGCATTGGTGATGGATGGCAGAAAGGCCATAGAGGCATTTGGGATCAGATGATGGTCGTGGTTGTGATGGCCGTAAAGATCACGAGATGTTCTGGTAAAGGACCACGTTGGTGGTTTGTGTGTGATCCAGGATGATCATAGTTGGTAAGTTGTCCCGAGGGATGTTCGAGCATGATAACAGCATGTTTGACATATAGTGTTGCATTATTAATAATTGGTTAAATATCATGATATTGTTTGCCATTATGATTAGGCCTGTTGTGAGCTTGCAAGTACATTCAATGTACTGACCTGGCGTGTCATGCCAGATTTCAGGAAAGTATCGTTGGAGAGGAGCGTTGTTCAAGTCTAGATCGTGTCCACATCGGTGTCCCTGTTATATGGAGCTTCCACCATGACGTTATCCACTGCCACGTAGTTGTTTGGATCGAGGCCCCTTTATGTTCACTAAATAATGTACATATTGTTCAGCCGCATCGGGTGTGCCACTTGGCCTCGATAGGTTTTGTAATGTAAACTCTGTTCCTCTAGCATCAATAAAGCGGTTGTTTCTGTAGCAAGATGTTGTGTGTTTCCAGAAGACATGGTCTCTGGGCTGGCTATGCATGGTAAACCGGTCGTTCTAGCCGAGGTGCCACAACACTTGGTATCAGAGCCGCGCTGACTGTAGGCCACGCTAGACTTCAATGTGTTAACTGGACGTTAGATACGAGTTTAAGTTGAGTGCCGGTATTAATTTGTGCTAATTGTTGCATTGCTTGCATTCGGTTTATATATTTTTATGCTAACCTACTAATGGTTGTGGGTGTAGATGGCTCCGGTGCCGTATCCGTGCCAGTTGTAGCTGATGCCGTACACGTCACCACACCTCCTTCGCCACGTGTGGCGTCGGTTGTACCCTCTCGGAGACGACCCAGTCTATCGTGTGTACCGGGAGCATCTAGCTGATTCAGTGTATGAGTATCACACAGTGGTCACTCTGCGCACTAGTTCCGATTCCAGCTATTACACTCGCACTTCTCGGGGCGGTTACACCTCCAGCACTTCTCAGGCTGTCCAGTTTGCTGCATTCGAGGTCCTTGTCGAGCTTCGCTACAACGAGGTCCGAATGCAAAACCACCCAGGTTTCTATTACTACCCATCTCTACACAACAACGGTCGTGTCCGTTTCCCTCTCATTGATTTGGAGTCTAATAGTGTTGCTAGCCACCTTGCTCGTTATGTCACTTCTAGCTATCTTATGATCCACGAGCTGTCTCGAGAGCTGACTCGTACCCATACTGCTTTAGCCGCTACTTTGGTCACTTCTAGACCCGCCACTACTCCGTATTCTCTAGGATTTACCCCTTATGCTCCAGTCAGCTCTAGCTCCCCTATTTCGCCAGTTACTCCTCCGAGTAGCACGGGCGTCTCAACCATGAACCCTCTTAGTACTCCTGCCGAGTGGGTCTCACTTCTCGCTACTCTTGTAGCCCCGATGCTTCATCCTACCCCTGCCCCTGAGGGAGAGCCCTTGAGGCAGCGCCATCATGTTACCTTTAACCCGGAGGTTTCCGTTAACCACGTCAGTTCGGGATCCGAGACCGTTTCAGGGGAGGACGCCATAGCACCAGCAGAGCAGTAGTATCTTTGAGTATTCGTAGTTGTCTGGATGATGTATGGATGTAGTCGTACGAGTCATGATGTTTCGTTGCATGTATGAGAGTAGTGAACCATTCATGTTGTTTATCTTTCATGTATGAGTCTATGTATAATTATGTTGAGACTTTATTCGCGGTATTTTTCTTCGCTATTCTGTTTTCTTCCGGGATTTATCGCTGGCTTTCCCCAATTTTATTCTTGGGTGTTTCTCATCTCGATTGTGTTGTCTTGGAAAAAATCCAAAATAGGATGACGCGTGGAGGAAGTAGTAGCAACGTTCGTGAGTGAACTCCTGTTCATCGTTCTGCACGACAGGCAGGACATTCTCCCGAGCCGAACGTTCCGCCACCACCTCCACTGCCTAAGCCTCCCTCCACCGAGCAAATTCTGCGTATGTTTGAAGAGAAAAGGAACAATGATCTGATTGAAATATTGAGAAGTGTGCAAGCTATGGTTGGACAAAATGGAAATCAGAATGGTCATCACTCAAAGCTGTCAGATTTTCAGAGGATCAATCCACCCAGCTTCAGTCAGATTGTTGACCCATTGGATGCAGATGATTGGTTGCGCACCATGGAGAAAAAGCTTGAGATTGCTGGTACTGAAGGAAATGATAAACTTCCCTTTGCAACTCATTATCTTGAGGGCGCAACTGCCATATGGTGGGAAAATACAAAGGCCACGTGGCCGGTTGATGAAGAAATCACCTGGGAAAAGTTTAAGGATCAGTTCCTAAAATATCATATCCCTACTGGAGTTATGAAGACCAAGCAGCGTGAATTTCTTGCACTCGTCCAAGGAAATCAGTCTGTAGCAGACTATTTGCAAAAATTCAATCATCTGGCCCGTTACCCTCTTTATGACGTGGCCACCGAAGAAAGGAAGGTTGACAGATTTCTTGGAGGTCTAAATCTGCAACTCCGATGTACTCTCAGTATGCTTGATTTCCTAGACTTCCAAACTCTGGTGAACAAGGCTTTCATTGCTGAACGGGAGCACAAGCTTATAGCAGATAATAGGCCTGTTAACAATGACAGCAAGCGTAAGTTTAAGCCAAAGAAGGAAGGGAAACCAGTGAAAAAGGCTCGTACCCGGCAGCAGACTCAGGTGGAATTCAAGCCAAATTGGCAGCAGAATGTTAACAAGACCACCACTCAAGTCAAGAATGTTGTGACCAACCCAACACATGAGGAGCGTCAGCGCAATAATTCTTGCTTCAACTGCGGGCAAAATTGACATTATGCCTGACAGTGCCCCAAGAACAACAAGCTGAATGCCCTAAGCAGGCCACAAGTCAACTTTATGGAGTCATGGCCAACCCCGCAAAACTTCACTGGGCACGTGTATCATATCTCCGCCGATGAAGCCCAAGAAAAGCCAGAAGTCGTCATTGGTATGTTTTCTATTAATGACATACGTGTCATAATTTTATTTGACTCTGGGGCTTCCCATTCTTTTATTTCTCGGAGTTTTGCTGCCCAAAACAATTTTCCTTGCATGATTTTGGGCAAAAATATGCTCGTACAAACCCTGGGATCTATAATCAAGAGCAATCTGGTCTACCATGATCTGGAGATCAATATCAACGGGGTCTACTTTCCAACATCTCTAAAAATCATTGAGTCTAAAAAGTTGGATATTATATTGGGTATGAATTGGTTGACCCGATATCAAGTTTGCATAAATTGCGCAACCTGAGAAGTCACTTTGACCAGTCTGAATGGGCAGCTTACCAAATTCTACGCTCGCAAGAATATACCCAAGCCAGAATTAGTTTGCACTGCTGTGGCTGAATTGGAATTTATTCATGTGGTCAGTGAGTACCCTGATGTATTCCCGGAAGAACTGCCAGGCATGCCACCAGATCGGGAACTGGAGTTTGCAATAGATCTTGTCCCCGGAACCGCACTGCTATACAAGAAGTGTTACCGGATGCCCTCAACAGAATTAGTGGAGCTAAAGAAACAGCTTGACGAATGTAACGCCCCAAGACCGGAGTTTCAGATGCCTTCCAGGGTTTCCGGGTTTTTCGTCATGTGAGTTTGTTTGGTCCGTTGCATTTAATCTTTGCATCATGTCATCATGCCATCATCTCATAAATCTTTTGCATCTCAACTAAAAAATCGTATGGATCTTCGATCCATTTAAACTGAGGGAAGGATGACTTCTCTTTATAACATACCCTCCCGATATTTAGGGAGCTATATTAAACCATTCCATTGGCTTGGAATCACGCACAAACACATATGCACCGTTCTTCAAATTTCCTTTTATCCTTCTCAACTTCCCCTTCTTCCTTCGGGGCCTTTTAGTAAAAATTGAGTGGCAATTTTACTTTACCCATAAATGTCCCAAATCTGCCCATAAATCACATATATTGTGTAGGGTCACCTCCTATAATTTCAACCCATTTGGAGTTCATTTGAATGAGTTTCGAAATTCGAACTTACCGAGTTAAATCCAACGTGTGTGGATTTTACTTCCTCCAAAAATTGTCAGGCCATTTTTGTCAAATTCCTCATATTTTTATGACTCTGGAAAAGTTGTCCTCCTGCCCAAATTCTTCCTCTAACCTTCTCTTCTCTCTTTTCTTTCTCTTTATTTCTCTGTTATTTAGAGAAAAGGAAATAGGGGAGAGGGAGAAGAGAGTCCAGCCCAGCTGGGCCTCTCGCCGGCCCATCCATCACCGAGGCCCACCAATCCCGCTGCTAAACCTAGCCAGTCCCTCGATCCCCCTCGTTGTCTCTCCCTCGCGCCGCCACTCAGGGACGAGGAGCCCGATCCCATCTCCCTCGCTCATCCTCCCCCTCTCGTCCTCCCACACTGCCGCCACTCATACACCCGCATCGCGCCCGATCCCCTTGCTCCCGATCCGCGCGCCTCCAGTGCGAGACCCGCGCTCCGCCCTCGCCGGAGCAGAGAACCAGGCCGGAGCCCCATCGCCACCCGCCGCCGTAGGCGACCACCAGGAGGGCCACCCCGCGCGCGACCCCGAGCCTCTCCACGCGCGCGCGCGACCATCACTTCACTCCCGCAGGCGCGCAGCGTCCCGTGGCCCCTGCGTTCCTCGCCCCGCCGCCGCACCATCTTCTCCACTTCCTACCATCGAGCGTCGCTCTGCCCTTGCTCCATCCACTGCTTCACCTCTGCACCACCGGCCTTCAAGCTCGACGCCCGCCCCAGCCATCTTCTCCTGCTGCCTCGAGCAGCTCCTTCATGGCCAGCTTCCACGAGATCTCCACCCCCCCTTGCTGCCCGGTTGGCCTTGTTTTCCCCTCTTGTCACTGCCAATACCCGGCAACCAGGGACGTCAAGGACGCCTTCATGGGTTCCTTTCGCCAAGTACCACGACCGGCGAAGACCAAGTCAGAGACCTCCTCGAGCAGGAGCGTTTTTGGAATCACCAAGGCCACCTCAAGTTCGACTACGTTTTGCCGCCTCGACCAAGACCAACAAGTACCACGACGATGCATCATGGTCATCTACCGCCGTCTTCGGAACCGATAAGAATGCCAAGTACCCCTACGCACGAAGACGCCAAGACCGTTTGGGGATTTGTCAAGTACCGCTACCGATATGGCTCGAACGTCTACGAAACGTGTACCACTACCGTCGCAAGTACCACTCCGAACCATGTACGACGACCGTCACCGAAGACCCGTGTAACGTGAACGTGAACGACTACCGTCGCGAGTACCTCTACGTCGTCATGTACCCCTACTTCCCACGACGACCCCGTGAACAACTACTTCCCCTTCGACACGTGTACCCCTACCGCCGAACTCGATCCGTTCCGATAACACACGCTTTGAAGGTATAACCCCGAGACGATGCCTGTAAATGAATGCATGTTGTATGAGATGCACCCTTGTTCGATAACGTCGCCCCTCTTTTGCCTTGCCACCGACATGTGGGAACTCGGTATTCGAGAGCACCCCACATTCTATCGCATGTCACGCTCCCCGTCGCATTTTCTTTTGCACCGGGATCTCAATCGAGTTACCGGAACCGATATGTTGCCGTGGCATCATTTTCGGATTCGTTGCCGTGGCACCCCTTTTCTTTCCACCACGGTGACAAATGCTTCATAAATCTCTTATCAACATTTTCTTAAAAACTTGCATAAACTTGTTCATGTCATCCGCATCATGATAACAACAATTAAAATGCTTAAAATTGTTGTTGCATTAAATTGCTAATGCATATGGGGATTTACCGGAATTGTTGTTCGTTGCTTCCGGCCTCATTTAACCTTGACTACATAGGTAGTTTTCATTTGTTTCCCCTCTTGCCATGTTTAACAACATTTAATATGGTTGGGTACATAAACGAGATCGAACTAAATAATTGATGTGGTGTTCCGTCAATATGCAACTCGTTGCATATTGAGCTCCACTTAATTTGTAGGATTGTTTGTGCATTTTGCCATGCCATGCCTATTTAAATCGGACATGCATCATTTGTTTGTGCATCGTGCCATGTTATGCGATGGTTGTTTACTATGTTGTGTGCTTCTTTTCCGGTGATTGCTTCTTCGGGTTGGTTCCGTTAACGTCGAGTTTGTGAGGACCCGTTCGACTACGTCCGTTTGTCTTCTTCATGGACTCGTTCTTCTTCCTTGCGGGATCTCAGGCAAGATGATCATACCCTCGAAATCACTACTATCTTTGCTATGCTATTTTGCTCGCTCTTTGCTATGCCAATGCTACGATGCCTACCTTTTGCTTGTCAGCCTCCCAATTGCCATGTCAAACCTCTAACCCACCATGTCCTAGCAAACCGTTGATTGGCTATGTTACCGCTTTGCTCAGCCCCTCTTATAGCGTTGTTAGTTGCAGGTGAAGATTGAAGTTTGTTCCTTGTTGGAACATGTAGATGTTGTTCCTTGTTGGAACATATTTATTTACTTGTTGGGATATCACTATATATCTTATTTAATTAATGCATCTATATACTTGGTGAAGGGTGGAAGGCTCGGCCTTATGCCTGGTGTTTTGTTCCACTCTTGCCGCCCTAGTTTCCGTCATATCGGTGTTATGTTCCTGGATTTTGCATCCCTTATGCGGTTGGGCTATAATGGGAACCCCTTGACAGTTCGCCTTAAGTAAAGCTCTTCCAGCAATGCCCAACATTGGTTTTACCATTTGCCACCTAGCCTCTTTTTCCTTTGGGTTTCATGGACTCAAGGGTCATCATTATTTTAACCCCCCCGGGCCAGTGCTCCTCTGAGTGTTGGTCCACCTGTCAGCTGCCGGTGGCCACCAGGGGCAACTCTGGGCTGGCCTACCCGTACCTAAGACAATCTGAGTGTGCCCTGAGAAAGAGATATGTGCAGCTCCTATCGGGATTTGTCGGCACATTCGGGCGGTGTTGCTGGTTTAGTTTTACCCTGTCGAAATGTCTTGTTGTACCGGGATACTGAGTCTGATCGGAACGTCTCGGGTGGAGGTCTATTCCTTTGTTGACCGTGAGAGCTTGTGATGGGCTAAGTTGGGACACCCCTGCAGGGATTTGAACTTTCGAAAGCCGTGCCCGCGGTTATGGGCAGATGGGAATTTGTTAACGTCCGGTTGTAGAAAACCTAAACTTGACCTTAATTAAAATGAATCAACTGCGTGTGTAACCGTGATGGTCTCTTTCCGGCGGAGTCCGGGAAGTGAACACGGTTGTTGGAGTTATGCTTGCCGTAGGTAGTCTAGGATCACTTCTTGATCATAGACTTCACGACCGTGCCTTGCCTTCTCTTCTCGCTCTCATTTGCGTATGTTAGCCACCATATATGCTAGTCGCTTGCTGCAGCTCCACCTCATACCTTTTACCTTAACCATAAGCTTAAATAGTCTTGATCGCGAGGGTGCGAGATTGCTGAGTCCCTGTGGCTCACAGATACTTCCAAAACCAGCTTGCAGGTGCCGATAAGTCCGTGCAGATGACGCAACCAAGCTTAGGAGGAGCGCGATGAAGATCTTGTCCTCTGTGTTGTTTCCGTTCTAGTTGATCAGTAGTGGAGCCCAGTTGGGGTCGATCGGGGACCTTTGTCGCATTTGGGGTTCTTCTTTTATTTTGGTTCCGTAGTCGGACCATGAGTGTATTTGATTGATGTAATGTTTATTCCTGTAATTGTGTGAAGTGGCGATTGTAAGCCAACTATGTATCCCTTTTCCTTATGTATTACATGGGTTGTGTGAAGATTACCTCACTTGCGACATATGCCTTCAATGCGATTATGTCTCTAAGTCGTGCCTCGACACGTGGGAGCTATAGTCGCATCGAGGGTGTTACAACGAATTACTCCAGAAAGGTTATATTCGTCCCAGTTCTTCACCATGGGGATCACCTGCTATTTTCGTGAACAAAAAGGATGGTAGTCTCCGTATGTGCATAGATTACCGCCAGCTGAATGAGGTCACCATCAAAAATAAATATCCGCTGCCAAGGATTGATGATCTGTTTGATCAGCTCAGTGGGGCTAAAGTATTCTCTAAAATTGATTTACGGACCGGATATCATCAGCTCAAGATTAAAAAGGAGGATATTCCTAAGACCGCATTCACTACTCGGTACGGTCTTTACGAATATACTGTGATGTCGTTTGGTCTCACCAATGCCCCTGCTTTCTTCATGCATATGATGAACAAAGTATTCATGGACTTCCTCGACAAATTCGTGGTAGTCTTCATCGATGACATCCTCATTTACTCCAAGGGTGAAGAAGAGCACAAGGATCACCTCCGAGCAGTGCTACAACGGCTCCGCGACCAGCAGCTATATGCCAAGTTCAGTAAATGCGAATTTTGGCTCAAGAAAGTTGGGTTTCTTGGACATGTACTATCCGCCGAAGGTATAGCCATGGACCCAAGAAAAGTAAAGGATGTGCTCGATTGGATACCACCCACGACTGTGACGCAGATCCGGAGTTTCCTCGGATTAGCGGGATATTATCGTCGTTTTATTGAAGGGTTTTCCAAAATTGCTAAACCCATGACGGAGCTGCTCAAAAAGGATAAGAAGTTTAAGTGGACAGAGGATTGTGAGAAGTGTTTTAATGAACTGAAGATACGTCTGACAACCGCACCTGTATTGACTCTTCCAGACATTTATCGCAGTTTTGATGTGTACTGCGATGCCTCCAGACAAGGTATTGGTTGCGTGCTTATGCAAGACAGCAAGGTAGTAGCATATGCATCACGACAGCTACGACCCATGAAGGAAATTATCCTACTCAGGATTTGGAATTGGCTGCGGTAGTTCATGCATTAAAAATTTGGAGACACTACCTCATTGGAAAAAGGTGCCAAATTTTTACCGACCACAAAAGTCTCAAGTACATGTTCACTCAGCCAGATTTAAATCTCCGTCAGCGAAGATGGATAGAGTTAGTCAAGGATTATGACCTTCAAATAAATTACCATCCAGGCAAGGCCAACGTCGTTGCCGATGCCCTCAGTCGAAAGCCTGTCTACTTAAATGCCATATTGGAATCATTGCCTACCGAACTTCTAGAGGAGATCGCTCAGCTCAACTTGGTCAGCGTGGATGCTGGCCTCGCTAATATTTTGGAAGTTACCCCCACACTTGAGATGGAGATCAGCAAGGCCCAGCCAGCTGACGCCAAGCTACAAAGATGCGCCAAGGGCCAGACGACAAAGCAGGCCCCTGACTTCTCGAAGGATAAATTCGGTACCCTCCGATTCCGTGGACGAATTTGTGTGCCAAATCAACCGGACTTGAAGAAGAAAATCCTATCAGAAGCACACGAATCCTGATATTCCATTCACCCGGGAGGTACGAAAATGTATGAGGATCTCAGACAAATATTCTGGTGGGAGGGAATGAAGAAAGACATTGCCTATTTCGTAGCCTGTTGCGACATATGCAACAAGGTGAAGCCAGAGCATCAGAAGCCAGCCGGACTCCTCCAACCGCTGCCAGTTTCAAAGTGGAAATGGGATGACGTTTGTATGGATTTCATCACAGGATTGCCTAGGACTCTGTGAGGCAAGGATGCAATCTGGGTTATAATAGACACTCTAACCAAGGTTGCTCACTTCATCCCCATCAGCACCAGATACAAAGCAAATCAACTCGCACAACTGTATGTCTCCCGAATAGTCAGTCTGCATGGAGTACCCCGAACTATCACTTCCGACCGAGGTTCCTTGTTTACCTCTGCTTTTTGGTCCCGTCTCCATCAAGCATTGGGGACAACACTGAAATATAGTACTGCCTATCACCCTCAGACAGATGGACAGACAGAGCGGGTAAATCAAATACTCGAAGATATGTTGCGAGCCTGTGTGCTAGCCAAAGGAGCTAGATGGGAAGATTGCTTGCCCTATGCCGAGTTCTCTTATAACAACAATTTCTAGACCATTCTAAAGATGTCACCATATGAAGCTCTGTATGGCCGTAAGTGCCGCACTCCTCTAAATTGGTCTCAAACTGGAGATAGCCATATCTTCAGAACGGATCTCATGATGGAAGCTGAGAAACAAGTTAGGGAAATCAGAGACAGACTGCAATTGGCCAAATCTCGACGGAAGAGCTATTATGATGCAAAGCATTGACAGGACAGTTTTGAACCCGGAGAACACGTATACTTCCGAGTCACCCCTATGGAAGGAGTCAAGAGATTTCAGACTCGCGGAAAGCTGGCACCCAGATTTATTGGTCCATTACCGATTATGTCTCTAGTGGGTACTGTTGCATATCAACTGGAAATACTCCCTGAATTGGCAGACGTGCACAACGTGTTCCATGTTCCGCAATTGAGACGATGCATATCTCCGCCTAAGAAAAGGACTGCTATGTCTAAGATAGAGTTGGCAAACGATTTAACTTATGAAGAGAGGCCGTTTAAAATTTTGGATCATATGGAAAGGGTCACTCGCAGTAAAGTCAGAAAATTTTACAAGGTTCAATGGGAGCATCACACAGAATCAGAAGCGACATTGGAGCGGGGAGAATTCCTTAGGGATCAGTATCCAGAGTGGTTTTCCCAAGCAACCGAATCTCAAGGATGAGATTCATTCTAAGTGGGGGAGGTTTGTGACAGCCTGGTTTTTGCCCTCTCTTATTTGCTTGACTTTCATTTGAAAATTTTCTGAAACTTGGAGTTCTTGAATCTTTTCACATGGATTTAACCACTTGGGCATTCTTGGCTTTCACCCAAGTGCTTCACTTCCCTCCTAAATCATCATTTCTCTTCTGATCCACCCCAAAATAATCTTTGGAATATTTTTCTTAAATGGAAAATATTCATTTTCTCTCAGAAACCCTAGCCAGATCAGTTTGATTCAAAGCAATCCTAATTTTTATGGCTCAAAAAAATCTGAGATAATTCACAAATATTCTGTGAACCCTAGGGCACCTTCATGAGCAAAATTATTTCATCACTTTTTGGAATATTTTTGCTACAGAAAATATTTTCTGTTCTGGACAGAAATGGTGGTTTCTACAGCAACTACCATTTTACTTGCTCCATTCGACCTAAACTTTCTTGTGCCTCTTTACCTTAGTAACTTATAACTAGCCTCCAAAGCACAGCCTCAATCTCCCAGCCGTTTGACCACAGTAACTGTTCAAAGTTACTGATCAGAAACTTACCTAGCTTGTAAAATCCTCTCTACTGCACCTAGATCCAAACCAAATCGTGGTAACACTCAAAACTACCGCGAACAACATGCCAGACACGAAGTTTATGCTTAGATCGGCCTGATGTCATAGATCACGCGGTGACCACATTTGTCCAGGGTTGTTGGCATGCGTGTCGATGCGCTCTGAGCACCGCCGAGCTCTCTATTCGCGCGTGCTCGCTTCCCTTGCCTGCCCGAGCTTCCAAAACCGTGCCACCATCTTCGTCTCTAAGCCCTTAATCTCCCTCTGGCGCTCGCCGACGCCGGAGCTCGCCGCAGCGAGCACAGGCAAGGTCCGGCCAGCCCAACAGTGCGGAGCGCACTGTGCTCGTCGCCTTCCTCTCGACCCTGTGCTCGTCTCCGTCCGCCCACAGTTGTTGTGTGACCTGCATCGCCTTCTCCCCCTCTCACTGACGCCGCTCGTCACCGGGCGCCATGGACAGGTGTCCATCGGCGGAGCCTGAAACACCCTCGCCGCTCACCTATAAATAGGGCCACCCCCAGCCTCCTCGATCACCATCCAGCACTCCCACACTCTCCATGATTGCGTAGGAAGTTGTAGCCCAGCCGGGCAGGCCTCGGGCCGCCGTCCCCGAGCTCGAGCTCACCGGCGATCCCCTCTGGTCGCCGCGGAAGCTCTAGCCTCTCCCAGGCTAGGGAAACACCTCCAGGGCTTCCACCTCTCTCAAGTGAGGCCGTCTCGCCCACTTGGAGCCCCTGGAGTGGCATCCATTCGCCGTCTTCCTCAACTCCAGTTACCTCCGCGTTCTGCCTCTGCTTGCGAGCTTGTTTCCAACACCGTCCGACCAACCCTAGCCACGCTATAGGTATGGGCAGGTGCGCCATCGTCCCCTCTCTAAATCCCTCCCTCTCGTTTTGGCCAAGAAGCCCTCATCGCCGGCGAGAGCTCCGGTGAAGCCGTGGTCTTCTCTGTTTCTTTCTCCCCCTTTACCCCACCTAACTAGCGAGGCCCGCTAGTCAGCCACTCTATACGTGTGTGAAGCGGTACGAGTGGTGGCACCCTGAGGTTTTACGCCTTCGACGTCACCCACCCTCAACTGTTTATTTAAATTCAAAATCATTTATATTCCAGAGAACTTCAAACAGTTATAACTCTTCAACCATAAGTCCAAATGAATTGATTCTTTTTGCATTGTGTTCTTTGAAAAGAAATCTAGCAGCTCACCAAAGATGAGATTTTTCTGAGCTGTTTAGAATTTTTGGTGAATTTTAGAAGTGTTCTTGATATTTGCTTTTTGTGTTTAAATTTATTTTCAGAAGGTGAGGCTTGTCTTGAGGATCACCAGAAGGCTTGTGAACCTCATCTGCACTAAGGCAAGCCAAAGCAACATTTTCATGGTGTCATTTCAATATTTTTTATTTTCTTACTTGAATGAAATGATTAATCCATGCATTTAAATAATTATTCTGTGTTTGTATTCTGATAAATATTTGTTAGTTACTATGCCTGATTTATAGAATGATTGAAACTAGTTTAGTGCGTAAAGAAAGTTAAGATTTATTTGTGGTGATGTTAGAAATGATTTTGTTATGCATGTTAGTAATTGTTTAAAGCTTTGTTCTTGCATACATAATTTGATAAAAATTTGCTAGAAAATATTCTGTTAAATACTTGTTTAGTCACTTTACTTGCCTTACAGAATGTTTGAACCCAACTTAGTTGATAAAGAAATTAAGAGTTGTCGATAGTGAAATCTTTTTGTTAAGCATATGAGAAATTTATCGGAGTTACTTTCTTGCGTGAGAAATTAATAAAACTTGTTGCAAAGTATTTTGGTTAAGTTGTGAGTCATTTTGAGCAGTAAAGTAATATGAGTTGTTGATGTTTTATGCTTGGTGTGTTTATGGATGACATCGGTCATTTTTATTATTATGTGATTCTTGTGTAGTTTAGCATTTCATGGCATGCTATGACACCGGTCAATTTCATTTTAAAGTTGAACATGAATATAACTCAACTTGAGTATACCGTTGACTGGGTCATGGTGCCGCTGAATTGAGTTTCTTTCCCAGTGCAACCACATTTGCCTTTTTGGGAAGGCCTTGATTCGATCCATTGACATGGCCTCTGGTCAGTGCCTCCAACTAGGGAAGGTTTTGTCGTGCTTGCCCTAGCCCAGTAAGCAGGCATAATCTTGTGTGCCCGTTGTTGAGTTTATGGTACCGAGTCCCCGAGTGGGATTGTTTTGGCCACGACGGTGGTCGGGGTATCTTTGGTAGACACGGGGCCACCCAGGACTAGCCCATTGGGGATTGGGTCGGAGTGGCCGGGAGAGTGCTGTGGCAATGGGAGGGTTTTGTCGGAATGTCATTGGTCCACCCGAATGGGAGCTTGAGGCCATGGGTTCCGTGGTGTGGGTACAGTGTGCTACCTCTGCAGAGTGTATAATCTATCGATAAACGAGTCCACAGTCACGGACACCTCATAGTAGGTCCCACCATGAGTCAATGTTTAATAAAAATTATAGCCTAAGCTATGAACTTTGCATTGGTGATGGATGGTAGAAAGGCCATAGAGGCATTTGGGATCAGATGATGGTCGTGGTTGTGATCGTCATAAAGATCATGAGCTGTTCTGGTAAAGGACTACGTTGGTGGTTTGTTTGTGATCCAGGGATGATCACAGTTGGTAAGCTGTCCCGAGGGATGTTCGAGCATGATCACAGCATGTTTGACATATAGTGTTGCATTATTAATAATTGGTTAAATATCATGATATTGTTTGCCATTATGATTATGCCTGTTGTGAGCTTGCAAGTACATTCGATGTACTGACCTGGCATGTCATCCTAGATTTCAGGAAAGTATCGTTGGAGAGGAGCGATGTTCGAGTCTAGATCGTGTCCACATCGGTGTCACTGTGATATGGAGCTTCCACCACGACGTTATCCGCTGCAGCGTAGTTGTTCGGATCGAGGCTGCTTTATGTTCACTAAATAATGTACATATTGTTCAGCCGCACCGGGTGTGCCGCTTGGCCTCGACAGCTGTTGTAATGTAAACTCTGTTCCGCTAGCATCAATAAAGCGGTTGTTTCTGTACCAAGATGTTGTGTGTTTCCAGAAGACATGGTCTCTGGGCTGGCAATGCATGGTAAACCGGTCGTTCTGAGCCGGGGTGCCACAACAACCCACCTCCAGGTGCTTCTTCAGCCCATTGGATGGCTTCTGGTTCAAAAAAATCCACAAAAAGTTTCGCTGCGTTTGCACTCTGTTTGGTATTGCTTTCCTGCGATGTAAAAACATGCAAAAAGCAAATAATGGCACTTGGCACTATATCAATAGGTTAGTACCAAAAAATTATATAAAATGATTATAAAACATCCAAGAATGATAATATAACAACATGGAACAATCAAAAATTATAGATACGTTGGAGACATATCACCCCGCCATCAACTAACATCTTTGTGACTTTGAGGTTGTGAATTGTTGGAGAGACCAACAATGGCAAACACCCTACCGCGATGGTGCGGTCAGGATGGTCCTCTTCATCAAGGATGATGGGCGTGCGTGGCCATTTGAGTGGCTTCCGATACTCTGCCACTTGCTCCATGACATTGACCTCACGTGCCCACCATTTAAGTTGGCGGTGAGAGGAGTGCAAAGATGGACCCCCTCAATGCACAGGGTGTCAGTGGCCTTCTATAATTCTTGCTCGCTGGTTTCCTCTTCACCCCCTCCAACACTCTCATTACTGCAAAATTTCTTCTCTCGGCCCCTAGCGGGTTTTCCTTGGTTCCTAAAAGCCTTGGTGGGGCAATTTGCTTCACCGCCTCGGCCCTTCCCGCTAGTGCCATTCTGAACTTTTTCCTTATCACGCTTCTCATATTCAGCCATCTGCCTCTTGACGAGCTGCTCAACTAGATGACACTCTTGGAGATCGTGGCCTTTGGTCTGATGGATCTTGCAGTATGGCCCATCACCTTTCCGAGCCCTCTCGACAGTCACAGCCTCCTGGCAGTCAGCGCACGCGGTAGCTTCATTGCCGGGGGCTTCGGCCTTAGCCTTCTTGCTGGTACTAAGTGCTCCCGATCCTTTGACGGTCATCACTGCCTTATCCTCACGCATCTTGTTGCGCTTCTTGTTATTCTTCTTCTGACTAGTGGATACATCGTCATCCTCTGAGTCGATGTCGACGCAATCTTCCTCCTCGGGGAGTTTCCTTCCCTCCTCCACCCGAGCATATTTGTCCACCAAGGTGTAAAGCTCCTTCAAAGTCTTGGGCAACCGAACATTCATCTTGGAACATATCCTGCGGTTGTGCACATCGGACTGGAAGGCGGCTATCATAGCCGCCGGGTGGATGTTTGGGATATTCTTGTGGGCTCTGCTAAACCTCTGCAAATACTTGCGGAGAGTCTCTCCTTCTTCCTGTTGGAGAAGATGCAAGTCGCTGGGCCATCCGGGTTCTTGATGGCCGCCCGTGAAGGCGCCAATAAACTCATGGCACAAGTCAGCCCATGACGAAATGGAGTTCTTCGGTAGGTGCATCAACCAAGACGTCACATTGGACATGAGTGCCAAAGGGAAGTAGTTGGCAAACACCTTCTCATCTCTTCCCCGGGCAGCTTGAACAACGATGGTGTAGATGCTCAAGAACTCTGCCGGGTTTAACCTCCTATCATACTTCTCGGGTATCTCTGGTTTGAACGTGCGAGTGGATGGCCAATGGACTGGCCGCGACTCATGAGTAAAGGCAGGGCACGCAACCACGAAAGGCAGGCACCAGCCATCCTCGAGCGCAGGCTTGTCAACGACGGGGCCATCGCACCCATTGGTCTGATGAAGGTCGTCGCGGCGTCGCTCGACGACGACGCGCACGCCTCCTCTCCACCTGTCCTCCAGGGCTCACCATTGGCCTGAACGTGCTTGATGGTCGGAAGAGGCCACCGAGACGTCGCCGGGTTCGTTATTTCATGACTCCCGCGCTGATTGCTGTGGTGGGGACTACATAGTGGGGGTGGCCCCTTCCATACAGCCAGCAGTGCGAGCCGTTGTCGTTGCTTGGGGATGCCGCGGCGGGCTAGCTCACTATGAGCCCCTGGTGTAACGCCCCGAGACCGATGTGCCAGGTGTCGTTCAGTTATTCGTTGTCCTTGCCGTGTCTTTCGCTTGCGTGTTGCATCTTGCCATGTCATCATGTCCATTGCATCATCATGTTTTCAAAACTTGCATTAGCCCGGGTTCTGCCAGTTCCGTCCATTGCCCGTTCTGAGCCCAGACACACTTGCACGCGCCCGCGGCATGTCCGAAATAGTATTTTATAAGTGGCCGGAAAATGTTCTCGGAATGGGATGAGAGTTGACATGTGGTCTTATTATAGTGTAGACAGACCGCCTATCAAGTTTCATCGCATTCAGAGTTCGTTTGACGCCCAAATGATTAACTATAGCGGCAGTATAGCCAGTCTAACGCCGGACGTTTTCGGTCTCTGGAAACAGTCGCCGGGCCTCTCTCTCTTCTCTTCTCTCAGCTCGAGCCCTTCTGCACAGCCCACGAGTTCCAACCGACCCCTCGCGCGCGCGTCCGAAAAGCTGTCCCGGACCCGACCCGGACTGTCGTTACCGTTGTGTCCGGATCAACCCCAAACGTCTACAAAACGTCATCGTTTTCTTATTTGGACTCCCTAACTATTTATTCTCGACCGTCCGATCCCAATCCGATGATCAAAAATCCCCCTTCTATTACCTACATGCTATATATAGCCCCCTAACCCTAAATTTTAGGTCTCATGTCCCATCCATCCCATCATGCGCCGCCATCCTCCTTGTATCCCGCAGCGCCTCCCCTGGTCTCCTCCTCGTTATCCCCATCGACCCAATCCCCCACTCCACTCCAGATCGAGAGGAGCTCGATCTCGACCTCTCTCCTGACTAGGGCCTCCCCTCGTGTTCGGCTCTTGTTGAAGCTCGTCGTCGCCAGCCACCCAAACAACTATAGGAGCCCCGCCGCTGGCTGGCCGAACCAGCAGATGAGCGCCCTACCTTGCCTCCTTCCCTTGCTCTTCTTCCTCCATTGCTCCTCTCTCACAGCGTGTTCCCCTCTCTCTCTCATGTCTCTGCAGGAACCGAGCAGCACCTTCCCTCCCTGCCGTCTCTGCCTCCCTCGACCTCGTTGACCGGAGCACCAGGTGACCAGAGGCCTTGCCATGGCCATGGAGCTCCAAGCATCTTGCTGCCGCGTCCGATCTGCTTCAGAACTCCGTCAAGTCCCACGCCGCGCCATACTGCTCCGCTCCCGGCGGCCTCCACCTCGCCTGCCCGTGAAGCTCCATCCGTTGCTGCTGCCCTGTTTCGCCATCGCCGCGCCCCTGCTTCGTCCCGCTGTAGGAGGAGCAGAGAGTCAGCGCCCAGCCGCCCGGAGCAGAGGACGAGCGCCTCGCCCGCTCGCGTTGACCCGCTCGACCGCCCGGATCTGCCGCGTCCTCAACCGTCCACCTCTCTAGCTTCGCGCCAAGTTCCACCTCGCCGGAGTCTTCTCCTCACCGCCGCGTTCGTCAAGCCCCTGGCGTCGCCGCTGCTTTGTCTCTGTCGAGCAGAGAATGAACAGCGAACGCACGCAGCCACCGCTCGCGTTGACTGCGCCCCTTCCACCTCCTCGTCGATCCAGCCGCAGCGCTCCGAGGCCCAGCACCGGCCTGCCTTTGTCTTCCAGATCTGGGCCGAAGCCCATGGTGAGGCCCAGCGGAGCCTCTGTTTTTCTTTCTTTCTGTAGACCCAGTTTGCTTCAGATTCGGCCCGATAGGGTTTTTTCCCTGTTCGGTAATTTTGTTTTTTTTTCAGAGTCAGCAGATTTGCAGGAAACCCCTTCATGATCATGCATATTGTAACTCACAAACGATGCATCATATTAAAATAAACTTAATATGAAAAATGCTTAGATTTGCATATAGTTTCATAATATGTCATTTTCACCCTTGTTTAAAATGTTTAAAATGATGTTTGTTTAAATTTGCCCCTATGCCATGCTAAAATGATTTATTTCATAACTAATTAACCGTAGCTCATTTTTAATCAAACTTTATATGTAAATGGGGTAGAATTTTGCCTAGTTTAACATGATGACCTTTATTTGCATGTTAAACAACTCTAAAATTGTGTTTAGGGCAGAACATTACCAAATCTATAATACGCTCATGGGGAGTTTCCGGAACTGTTGTTCGTTACTTCCGACCTCATTTAAACTTGACTAGATAGGTAGTTTTATTTTGCTTCACCCCTCTTGCCATGTTAACCAACATTTAAATTGTTGTGTACTTAAACGGGAGGGAACTAAATAATTGATGTGGTGTTTTGTCAATATGCATCTCGTTGCATATTGAGCTCCACTTATTTGTAGGGTTGCTTGTGCTCTTTGCCATGCCATGCTTCATTAAAACCGGACATGCATCATACTCAATTGTGCATCATGCCATGTTGATGTGTTGGTTGTTTACTATGTTGTGTGCTTGTTTTCCGGTGTTTGCTTCTTCGGGTTGGTTCCGGTTACGTCGTGATTGTGAGGACCTATTCGTCTACGTCCGTTTATCTTCTTCATGGACTCGTTCTTCTTCCTTGCGGGATTTTAGGCAAGATGATCATACCCTCGAAATCAATACTATCTTTGCTTGCTTAGTTGCATTCTCTTTTGCTATGCCTATGCTGCGATACCTACCACTTGCTTATCATGCCTCCCATATTGTTGAACGAAGCCTCTAACCCACCTTGTCCTAGCAAACCGTTGATTGGCTATGTTACCGCTTTGCTCAGCCCCTCTTATAGCGTTGTTAGTTCCAGGTGAAGATTGAAGTTTGTTACTTGTTGGAACATGGAGATGTTGTTCCTTGTTGGAACATGTTTACTTGTTGGGATATCACAATATATCGGCAAGATGATCATACCCTCGAAATCAATACTATCTTTGCTTGCTTAGTTGCATTCTCTTTTGCTATGCCTATGCTGCGATACCTACCACTTGCTTATCATGCCTCCCATATTGTTGAACGAAGCCTCTAACCCACCTTGTCCTAGCAAACCGTTGATTGGCTATGTTACCGCTTTGCTCAGCCCCTCTTATAGCATTGTTAGTTGCAGGTGAAGATTGAAGTTTGTTCCTTGTTGGAACATGGAGATGTTGTTCCTTGTTGGAACATGTTTACTTGTTGGGATATCACAATATATCTTATTTAATTTATGCATCTATATACTTGGTAAAGGGTGGAAGGCTCGGCCTTATGCCTAGTGTTTTGTTCCACTCTTGCCGCCCTAGTTTCCGTCATATCGGTGTTATGTTCCCGGATTTTGCATTCCTTACGCGGTTGGGCTATTATGGGAACCCCTTAACATTATTTACCATTTGCCACTCTTGCCGCCCTAGCTTTTCCAGCAATGCCCAACATTGGTTTTACCATTTGCCACCTAGCCTTTTTTTCCCTTGGGAGTCGCGCTCCTGAGGGTCATCATTATTTACCCCCCGGGCCAGTGCTCCTCTGAGTGTTGGTCCACCTGTCAGCTGCCGGTGGCCACCAGGGGCAACTCTGGGCTGGCCTACCCGTACCTAAGACAATCTGAGTGTGCCCTGAGAAAGAGATATGTGCAGCTCCTATCGGGATTTGTCGGCACATTCGGGCGGTGTTGCTGGTTTAGTTTTACCCTGTCGAAATGTCTTGTTGTACCGGGATACCGAGTCTGATCGGAACGTCTCGGGAGGAGGTCTATTCCTTCGTTGACCGTGAGAGCTTGTCATGGGGTAAGTTGGGACACCCTGCAGGGATTTGAACTTTCGAAAGCCGTGCCCGCGGTTATGGGCAGTTGGGAATTTGGTAACTTCCGGTTGTAGAAAACCTGAAGTTGACCTTAATTAAAATGAATCAACCGTGTGTGTAACCGTGATGGTCTCTTTCCGGCGGAGTCCGGGAAGTGAACACGGTGTTGGTGTTATGCTTGACGTAGGTTGCTATAGGATCACTTCTTGATCATACTTTTATCGACCGTGCTGTGCCTTCTCTTCTCGCTCTCATTTGCGTATGTTAGCCACCATATATGCTAGTCGCTTGCTGCAGCTCCACCTCATACCTTTTACCTTACCCATAAGCTTAAATAGTCTTGATCGCGAGGGTGCGAGATTGCTGAGTCCCCATGACTCACAGATACTTCCAAAACCAGCTTGCAGGTGCCGATGAGTCCATGCAGATGATGCAACCAAGCTCAGGAGGAGCTCGATGAAGATCTTGTCCTTTGTGTTGTTTCGTTCTAGTTGATCAGTAGTGGAGCCCAGTTGGGGTCAATCGGGGACCTTTGTCGCATTTGGGGTTCTTCTTTTATTTTGGTTCCGTAGTCGGACCTTGATTGTATTTGGATGATGTAATTCTTTATTCATGTATTGTGTGAAGTGGCGATTGTAAGCCAACTATGTATCGCTTTCCCTTATGTATTACATGGGTTGTGTAGATTACCTCACTTGCGACATTGCTTTCAATGCGGTTATGCCTCTAAGTCGTGCTTGGACACGTGGGAGATATAGCCGCATCGAGGGCGTGACAAGTTGGTATCAGAGCCTTCCCCGACCTTAGGAGCCCCTATTGCTTGATCGTTAATAGCAGCCGTTGTTGAGTCTAGAAAAATGTTTTTGAGTCATTTAGGAATTATATATCGGAGAGTTTAGGAATTCTTTTTACTTCCCAGTCTCCTCATTGCTCTGGTAAGGTATCCTGACGTAGAGTTTTGACTCTTCTCATCTCAAATTTCACAAAAAAAATTTAGGATCACAAGGGTATCTTGGAATCGTTCCGATGGTTTTATGATGAGAACATTGTCTTGGTGCCTCCTGTCAGGGGTTTTGTGGAAGTGTCCCGGGGAGTTGAGCTCCGAGGTGTTGTCGTCATAATTTTATCGTTGCAGTTCTGGAATACCTGAGTTTAGTACGCCGACATCGAAAATCTCTTTTATGCAGTTCGTTGGTGAGATAACCTCGACGCCACCCAGTACTGGGGCGGGAGTTCAGGAGTATTGCCATAACTTGTATAACGGATGCTTTTTGAAGGTTGAGGTAGATGATTTCCGAAGGTTTCTTGGTTATGTGTTGAAGGATGGATACAGCTGGATGTAGGATTTGCTAGTTTTGGGTGAGATATTATGCTTCCCCTGTATCCCCAACACCTGATTGCATAACCGGAAAATTTTGGGAGTTTCATAGGTGGGTATTCAAGTAGCTCTTAGGATATCTTTCCGACAGATATATGATTTGAAATTGGGGTTCGACGTCTAGTGGTCCGCCTATTCACGGTCGGTTTTACAGTGGTCTCATTGTGTCTTAAAGAGTCCTTGGCTATGCCGACTCGGGGACGCTTCGTATGTCATGTGCACTGCCTTGTACATGATGGTGCTGTATGATCGAGCCCGTGTAGGCCCCACCATGAAAACTTCGGACGAAATCTCTATCATATGTTTGTTCCGGCTTATTTTGCAAGCCAATCCTTTGTTTTGTTTTGAGTTGTGGTATTCGAGTTGCTTCAATGTCAAGTGTTGATTCCATACCTTTCCTAAACGGTGTTCTCATATTCCTATGTGGATACTAATACTTCATGATAATCGAGATTGTGTTGTCAATCCTTTTCAACCGGCGTGTTTTATCTCAAAGTGGATCCGATCATTGCAACATCCGCAAGTTTCAATCTCAGCCTTCTCTACGGTGTTCGTTTCATCCATCCCAAGTTGCATTTGTTTTCCCGCCCACCCACCCTTTTTTGTCAAGGATTCAGATTTCTTATTCAAGTATCCATCTTATTAATGGGAAGCTTCTCCATTCCTTTTCCGTCAATATTTTTATCCGGTGATTCTCAAGAAGATGCTAACGAAGCTTCAAGTTTGTCTCTGATCACTCGTTTTCTTCTCCGGTGGATTCAATTCAAGCTTTCGGTGTTGATCATATTCTTTTTCGTATTGCAATGCTTTTCTCGTGCCGGTGCACCTCATAGCCATTCTTTTCTCCCTATTCATTTGTTCCGGAGTGCTCAAGATATCTCGAAGATTCGTGCTTCCACTCTGCGTTTGTTCAAGATCTTTCGAGGTTGTTATCTCATTTAAGTCAATTTATTCAACCGGTGCTTTCTCTCTTTTAAATCTTTTCAACGGTGTTTCTTTTGAGTGGGCCCATAACCCACAGGTCTTTTCCCAGGATCTTACCTGACTCTTCTTATTTTTCCGAAGCTATCCACAAATTTATTTTCAAAGTTTGACATAAGAATGATTTTCATCAGCCAAAGGGTTTCTCCAAGATCTGTCAAATTATTTCATCGTTGGTTCAACCTTTATAATTTTCATTCGGAGTGCCTCAACAATTCTTGGTGGTGTTTCTCATCATCATTCTCGGATTTTGAAGACCGAAGAAGAGTTTCTCTTTAATCTTGCTCCATTCTCTTCAAGATTCGTGGCTCTAGTTTGTTGCCATCCTATCATAATTATGTTCGATTGTGAAAATTCTTTTCACCCTATCCGGAGCAATTTAGGAGCCTTTTCAGTTTGATCATCTGGAGGCCATCATCTCAGAAATATTCATTCTCAGTTTTCAGTTATCATTCTCTAATTTTACCGGTGCTTCGTTCAAGTGATTGTTAATCGGCTCGTGATCTCTTCGTTCTCATGTATCTAAATCCTCTCAAGTATCTTCGTTCATTTCATAATTCTTCCCGGTGTTTCTTCATGATTTATTCGTTCTTTTTCAATTCTTACGGTGGTTCGTGCAAGAGTTCTCGTCATTCGTTATCATATCAATTCATTCATTGTTCCAATCCTACCGGTGGTTCGTTGAAGACCTTCTCAAGTTTATGCCATATCTCTCTAAAACCTTCCAACGGGAATAAGTTGTTTGCAATCCGTTGCTTGTCATCAACTTAAATTGATGAAGGATACGCATAACATAATTCTTATTCTTGTTTCCTCTAGTGATCTAATTTCCTACTTTCCGGTGTGGTTATTCATATCATATTCTTGGTTCAAGATGCTTTATCTATTATTTTCCCGGAGTTCCAAGTTCTCTCAATTATTTCATCGCAAAGATCCATCTAATCATTGCAAGGATTCACCTTGTGTTTCCAACTTCCCTTTCTTCTCGTTATCCTTTTGTTACCGGAGTTATTCATGGAGGTTCTACATGATGGTCCATAAAGGATTTAATCCTTTCTCGGAGTGTTCATCAAGATTCTTTTAGAGGAGCTCAAGCTTTCTTCATCTTGCAATCCGGAGTGCATTTCTTTCTACCATATCATTGGAGGTGGTTTTACATCATTCTTGATATTTGAGTTCATGTTTCATGATTCACAGGTTGTTAAGAATGGGGCATTGTAAATCCATCAATCTCTTCATTAGAGTTATCTTGGGTTATATTTTCACCTAAAGCTTTCCCTAAGGGTTATCGCTCTTATGGTGTTTATCAATGATCCAAGTTCTTCATTTATCCTCCCGGTGAAATAGTTTCTTGTCTCCTTGTTCTTACCAATCCAATTCTTTTTCCTGTGAGTGGCAGGTTGTCACCTCATAATTTGAGATGTATTCCATAAGACCATACCAAGATTATTCCTTTTGTTGTTATTTTTCCAACAACTCCGTTCGACCCTTCTCCTAAAGATGCCTTTTCAAACTCTTTTGTGGTAGAAGTTGGCTTTTTCGTCTACATTCTTTTATCTCAATGATCTATCTTCTATTTCTCTCTTCCGGAGGCATTGCGATGTTTCTTTTTTCAACCCATCATTTTGTTCTGTCAAAATCATGCTTCTTTCTTTTGCTTATCCATTTAACCGGAGTGTCGTGTCCTCTGCTCAAGTTCTTTTCATCTTATCAAGTCTTGTATCACTTTTCAACCGGAGTGCTGACCGAAGTTGTTCTTCCGTGTTCCTCTTTGCTAACGGAGTGCTTTCAACTTCATTTATCTCCGTTGTATTCTTTTCTCGAAGTGGCTAAACCTTTTCAATGTTCGTGGTTTCACTCGTTTGTCAAAGAAGCAACTTAGTTTTACCTCTTCTCTGTCTCTTCCGTTTTCTCTCCGGTGCCATTCTAGATCTCGGGACGAGATCCTCTCGTAGTGGTGGAGTGTTGTAACGCCCCGAGACCGATGTGCCAGGTGTCGTTCAGTTATTCGTTGTTGTTGCCGTGTCTTTCGCTTGCGTGTTGCATCTTGCCATGTCATCATGTGCATTGCATCATCATGTTTTCAAAACTTGCATTTGCCCAGGTTCTCCCAGTTCCGTCCGTTGCTCGTTCTGAGCCCAGACACACTTGCACACGCCCGCGGCATGTCCAAAATAGTATTTTATAAGTGGCCGGAAAATGTTCTCAGAATGGGATGAGAGTTGACAGGTGGTCTTATTATAGTGTAGATAGACCGCCTGTCAAGTTTCATCGCATTCGGAGTTCATTTGACGCCCAAACGATTAACTATAGCGGCAGTATAGCCGGTCTAACGCCGGACGTTTTCGGTCTCCGGAAACAGTCGCCGGGCCTCTCTCTCTTCTCTTCTCTCAGCTCGAGCCCTTCTGCACAGCCCATGAGTTCCAACCGACCCCTCGCGCGCGCGTCCGAAAAGCTGTCCCGGACCCGACCCGGACTGTCGTTACCGTTGTGTCCGGATCAACCCCAAACGTCTACAAAACGTCATCGTTTTCTTATTTGGACTCCCTAACTATTTATTCTTGACCGTCCGATCCCAATCCGATGATCAAAAATCCCCCTTCTATTACCTACATGCTATATATAGCCCCCTAACCCTAAATTTTAGGCCTCATGTCCCATCCATCCCATCATGCGCCGCCATCCTCCTTGGATCCCACAGCGCCTCCCCTGGTCTCCTCCTCGTTATCCCCATCGACCCAATCCCCCACTCCACCGCCCCACTCCAGATCGAGAGGAGCTCGATCTCGACCTCTCTCCCGACCAGCGCCTCCCCTTGCGTCCGGCTCTTGTTGAAGCTCGTCGTCGCCGGCCACCCAAACAACTACAGGAGCCCCGCCGCCGGCTGGCCGAACCAGCAGATGAGCGTCCTGCCTTGCCTCCTTCCCTCTGTCTTCTTCCTCCATTGCTCCCCTCTCAGAGTGTGTTCCCCTCTCTCTCTCATGTCTCTGCAGGAACCGAGCAGCACCTTCCCTCCCTGCCGTCTCTGCCTCCCTCGACCTCGCCGACCGGAGCACCAGGTGACCAGAGGCCTTGCCATGGCCATGGAGCTCCAAGCATCTTGCTGCCGCGTTCGATCTGCTTCAGAACTCCATCAAGTCCCACGCCGCGCCATACTGCTCCGCTCCCGGCGGCCTCCACCTCGCCTGCCCGTGAAGCTCCATCCGCCGTTGCTGCCCTGTTTCGCCATTGCCGCGCCCCTGCTTCGTCCCACTGCAGGAGGAGCAGAGAGTCAGCGCCTAGCCGCCCGGAGCAGAGGACGAGCGCCTCGCCCGCTCGCGTTGACCCGCTCGACCGCCCGGATCTGCCGCGTCCTCAACCGGCCACCTCTCCAGCTTCGCGCCAAGTTCCACCTCGCCGGAGTCATCTCTTCACCGCCGCGTTCGTCAAGCCCCTGCCATCGCCGCTGCTTTGTCTCTATCGAGCAGAGAATGAACAGCGAACGCACGCAGCCACCGCTCGCGTTGACTGTGCCCCTTCCACCTCCTCGTTGATCCAGCCGCAGCGCTCCGAGGCCTAGCACCGGCCTGCCTTTGTCTTCCAGATCTGGGCCGAAGCCCATGGTGAGGCCCAGCGGAGCCTCTGTTTTTCTTTCTTTTGTAGACCCAGTTTGCTTCAGATTCGGCCCGATAGGGTTTTTTCCCTGTTCTGCGATTTTGTTTTTTTCCAGAGTCAGCAGATTTGCAGGAAACCCCTTCATGATCATGCATATTGTAACTCACAAACGATGCATCATATTAAAATAAACTTAATATGAAAAATGCTTAGATTTGCATATAGTTTCATAATATGTCATTTTCACCCTTGTTTAAAATGTTTAAAATGATGTTTGTTTAAATTTGCCCCTATGCCATGCTAAAATGATTTATTTCATAACTAATTAACCGTAGCTCATTTTTAATCAAACTTTATATGTAAATGGGGTAGAATTTTGCCTAGTTTAACATGGTGACATTTATTTGCATGTTAAACAACTCTAAAATTGTGTTTAGGGCAGAACATTACCAAATCTATAATATGCTCATGGGGAGTTTCCGGAATTGTTGTTCGTTGCTTCCGACCTCATTTAAACTTGACTAGATAGGTAGTTTTATTTTGCTTCACCCCTCTTGCCATGTTCACCAACATTTAATATTGTTGTGTACTTAAACGGGAGGGAACTAAATAATTGATGTGTTGTTTTGTCAATATGCATCTCGTTGCATATTGAGCTCCACTTATTTGTAGGGTTGCTTGTGCTCTTTGCCATGCCATGCTTCATTAAACCGGACATGCATCATACTCAATTGTGCATCATGCCATGTTGATGTGTTGGTTGTTTACTATGTTGTGTGCTTGTTTTCCGGTGTTTGCTTCTTCGGGTTGGTTCCGGTTACGTCGTGATTGTGAGGACCTATTCGTCTACGTCCGTTTATCTTCTTCATGGACTCGTTCTTCTTCCTTGCGGGATTTCAGGCAAGATGATCATACCCTCGAAATCAATACTATCTTTGCTTGCTTAGTTGCATTCTCTTTTGCTATGCCTATGCTGCGATACCTACCACTTGCTTATCATGCCTCCCATATTGTTGAACGAAGCCTCTAACCCACCTTGTCCTAGCAAACCGTTGATTGGCTATGTTACCGCTTTGCTCAGCCCCTCTTATAGCGTTGTTAGTTCCAGGTGAAGATTGAAGTTTGTTACTTGTTGGAACATGGAGATGTTGTTCCTTGTTGGAACATGTTTACTTGTTGGGATATCACAATATATCTTATTTAATTTATGCATCTATATACTTGGTAAAGGGTGGAAGGCTCGGCCTTATGCCTAGTGTTTTGTTCCACTCTTGCCGCCCTAGTTTCCGTCATATCGGTGTTATGTTCCCGAATTTTGCGTTCCTTACGCGGTTGGGCTATTATGGGAACCCCTTGACAGTTCGCCTTAAGTAAAGCTTTTCTAGCAATGCCCAACATTGGTTTTACCATTTGCCACCTAGCCTTTTTCTTTTCCCTTGGGAGTCGCGCTCCTGAGGGTCATCATTATTTACCCCCCCCCGGGCCAGTGCTCCTCTGACTGTTGGTCCACCTGTCAGCTGCCGGTGGCCACCAGGGGCAACTCTGGGCTGGCCTACCCGTACCTAAGACAATCTGAGTGTGCCCTGAGAAAGAGATATGTGCAGCTCCTATCGGGATTTGTCGGCACATTCGGGCGGTGTTGCTGGTTTAGTTTTACCCTGTCGAAATGTCTTGTTGTACCGGGATACTGAGTCTGATCGGAACGTCTCGGGAGGAGGTCTATTCCTTCGTTGACCGTGAGAGCTTGTCATGGGCTAAGTTGGGACACCCTACAGGGATTTGAACTTTCGAAAGCCGTGCCCGCGGTTATGGGCAGATGGAAATTTGTTAACGTCCGGTTGTAGAAAACCTGAAGTTGACCTTAATTAAAATGAATCAACCGTGTGTGTAACCATGATGGTCTCTTTCCGGCGAATTCCGGGAAGTGAACACGGTGTTGGAGTTATGCTTGACGTAGGTTGCTATAGGATCACTTCTTGATCATGCTTTTATCGACTGTGTTGTGCCTTCTCTTCTCGCTCTCATTTGCGTATGTTAGCCACCATATATGCTAGTCGCTTGCTGCAGCTCCACCTCATACCTTTTACCTTACCCATAAGCTTAAATAGTCTTGATCGCGAGGGTGCGAGATTGCTGAGTCCCCGTGACTCAGAGATACTTCCAAAACCAGCTTGCAGGTGCCGATGAGTCCGTGCAGATGACGCAACCAAGCTTAGGAGGAGCTCGATGAAGATCTTGTCCTTTGTGTTGTTTCGTTCTAGTTGATCAGTAGTGGAGCCTAGTTGGGGTCGATCGGGGACCTTTGTCGCATTTGGGGTTCTTCTTTTATTTTGGTTCCGTAGTCGGACATTGATTGTATTTGGATGATGTAATGCTTTATTCATGTATTGTGTGAAGTGGCAATTGTAAGCCAACTATGTATTGCTTTCCCTTATGTATTACATGGGTTGTGTGAAGATTACCTCACTATTGACATTGCTTTCAATGCGGTTATGCCTCTAAGTCGTGCTTCGACATGTGGGAGATATAGCCGCATCGAGGGCGTGACACCTGGCCTCGGCGAAGCCTATCAGACTCCGAATGATGGCTCTCCATTCACCCATCTGATCGGCCACTGGCGATAATCTCAATAGTTGCCGGGCCCGCGCCATGGCCTCCGTACTGGTGCTAGGCATTGGTGATGATGATGTTGATTGTACGGTCGCCTGACTTCTGATGGTGCCGATGGCCACTGCGTCACATCCTCGCTATTGCGAGCCAGCCACTTGGATGCCACGGTGACAAGGTGAAGATGCTTGAGGGCCAGTGGCTCCATTGGGCACAGTGGCTGGGTCAACCCGCTCCGGGGTAGGCACGCTCCCTACGGTCGCGTCTGTGGCGAGGGCGGCCGGAGGGTGGCGATTCGCCCAGACCGGGTGCCACCACTGTGGTTGTGACCTTCGGTGAGGGGAAGAGGTACAGACGGAACCTTCGTACCATGTGGAGCATGACCACTAGGATGCTACTGATGTTGCTCTCCTCCAGCGCCTCCCACTCCTACTTTAGCCGCAGGGGAGGTGGTGACAACGCCGCCTGTGCCGACCGCGTCCCCGTAGCGCCGACATCTTCATATGCCTCCGCATTCCCCGTGGCATTGGCGGCCGTAGGTGGCGGAGCCTTCGAGGTGGACGGGTGAGCTACAACACCGGGTTTCTTCTTGGGCGCCATAGTCAATGGAGTTGTCGATGATGAAAATGGTGATGAAGATGACACGCTGCTCATGTATTCAGGTTCGCGCAAGTGATTCCCCTACCTGGCACGCCAAAGATGTGGTGAGAAACCACGGCCAACGATGAGGCGTAAAACCCTACTCCTGCTTTGGTGGATTGATGGTGGAAAAATGGTGGTGAGCGCAACATGCCTGCCTGGCAGGGATGCCTCGGGCAAGAACGGCTGCGCGCGTATGAATGTATGAGGGTGTGAATTAGCCAACCCTTTCTACGGTTGCCTGGGCCTCCTTTTATAGATAAATGGGTCACCACCGTGGTAAATCAGTCATTGCACACTGATTAGATAGCAAACAGTGCTATCATACCTAACTTTGTAGGCTGACAGAGCACATTAAATGTGTCGCTCAATGTCACAACGCAGCTCGCACGGCAGGCCCTGTCAGGCTGTTTTGCTAGCTTCGCGCCTGCTTGCTTGACACGTCTCAGGATGGGTATCACTTGGACGTATGTTCTGTAGGAAGTGGCTGCTCGGCCACTTACACTACAAAAAATACACTTCCATGATGATACGTGTTTGTCACAGTAGGTCATGTTTTCTGTCATGCATGTACATCCATGAAGATTTTATGGCAGTATCAAGATAGTCATACCTATGCCGTCGTAGAAGTGTTCCATGACATTACCAAAATTATCATCACGGAAGTGTCCACTTCCATGAAAATAAATGGTGCATCATGGAAGTGCTTTCGTCAAGGGTAACCGACATGTGGCATCCACCGTAACGGCTCGCCATTAAGCTATCAGGTCCGGTTTTGGATCCGATAACCCGTTAACAGCCCGGACCAATGGGGATTTTCCACGTGTAAAATTCTCAATGGCCAGAGGAACCACGTGTCGGCTCACCGTTGGACAGATGTCATCCACTCATTGGACAGGAGGCGCCTATGATACATCGACACGTGGCATGGCCCAACAGAGGCCCATTCCGGTGAAAAGGCCAGCCCATTTTATTTGGTCAAAAGGTAGCAGGCCGGCCCATGGAAAGCCTCTTAACGGCATGTTCGTATATAGCCCATTTATGGCCACCTAACTCATGGCCCGCTATGGCCTATCCGCATTAAGCCTAGTAGCTTCATTTGGGCCATCCAATATGATTCTATCCCATTGTAACTTCCGGCCCATCTATGGCCCATGACGTCTTTCGGCCCATATGCAGCTCTTTGTAACTCTTGGCCCTTTAAAGGCCCGTGGTGAAACTGGCCCATAATGAACAGTGTACCGCTTTATACCCATTAACGGCCCATTATTCCATTAGGCTGTTTCCAACCCGTGTTATATTTTGGCCTTCTCAGGGCCCATTTATTCTCGGGCTCATTTCCAGCATTCGGTTACTTATGGCCCGTTACTGGCCTTTTTTGTGTGTGGGCCAAATTCAGCCTCTGGTTACAGTCGGCCTGTTTGTGGCCTGTTAATCTATTGGGTTGTTTTTATAGCGTCATCAAATATGACAAATTAACGACGGCCTCTTATGGTCGGCCCATGAACGGTAGATTCGAACTCTAGCCCGTTTACGGCCCATAATGTGGTCTGTTATTGGCCCATGTTTGGCCAATCGATCATACGACCCATAGAAGGCCCATTGATGCTATGGTCCGTAGAAGGCCCATTGTTTATGTAATGCCCCGTATGTAACTTGCCATATTTGTATTCCAACTCTTGCCATTTTCGGCACTAAGTTATGATATTTCCTCGTGGTTGGGTTTTGTCTTCGTGTTTCTTTTGTCCATGTCATGCATCTCATATCATGTCATCATGTGCATCGCATTTGCATACGTGTTCGTCTCAGGCATCCGAGCATTTTCCCCGTTGTCCATTTTGCATTTCGGCACTCCTACGTCCTCCGGTGTCCCCTTTTGCCTCTTTTAGTGTGCGAGTGTTAAATGTTCTCGGATTGGACCGAGACTTGCCAAGCGGCCTTAGTTCACTACCGGTAGACCGCCTGTCAAGTGTCGTGCCATTTGGACTTTGTTTGATACTCCAACGGTTAACCGAGGAACCGTAAAGGCCTCGTGTGTGTTGCAGCCCAACACCTCTCCAAAGTGGCCCAAAACCCACCTAAACCCCCTCCATCATCTCGGTCGTTCGATCACGATCGCGTGGCCGAAAACCGCACTCCATTTGGAGCCTCCTAGCTCCTTCTATGTATAAATCGGCCTCCCCTCCGGAATTTAGGGTCAAAACCCTAGCTCCCTCTCCCCTCCGCGCTGTCGGATGTGTCCGGGCACCGTCGGACAAAAATTCCCGCCGTCCGCCGCCACGTGTCATCGCCAGATTTGTCAGGGCCGCGCTCCCACAACCCCGCGCCGCCACCCGCGTGCCGGCCCGCCGGGCCCAAGCGGAGCCCTCCCGGCCCGGGGCGCCGCCTGGCATCCCGCATCTCCTCGCGCCGCCCCTCGCCGCCTCCTCGCTGCCTGCGTGCACCGGAGCTCGCCACCGGCCGCCTCCGCTCCACCACCGGTTCCCAGTCACCGCTGCCACCGATCGCCACCTCCTCTCTCGCCGGTCGACGCCGGCCTCGTCGGCCACCGCAGCTTCCCCTGCACCGACGAGCGCGCCGGCGAGTCCCTGCTTCCTCTACGACTCCGGCGACCTGGCGAGCTACTGTTTCGGCCACCTCGGGAGATGTGCCGCCCGGATCCAGATCTGAGAGAAACCCTAGGGTTGACTTTGCCTCTCTCTAAGTCCCTAGTTTTCCATATTTTCGCATTGCTCATCGCATCATAACTTTGCATCCGTAGCTCCGTTTTGCACGTGTGATATATCAGATTGTTCGTCTAGATGTGATCTTCATTTCTTTCCATTGCACCAGGTTCATTTGAGTTCATCTTGATGCCCTAAATGCTATTGCAAGAGTGCTATGTAATGTTAGTTTCTGTTTCTTAACAGATTATGGACATTTGTCATTTTTGCCATGATTAATGTGTGCTCCTATGAACTTGAGCCCTACATGTGTTTTGGGATATGCCATGCCATCTTTACAGGGGTGTATGCCATGTATTTTTGTGATCAATGTGGTGACTAGCACAAGTATGCAAAGTAGCTCTCGTCATGTTGCAGATTTCAGGGACTTAGAATTCTTCTAAGTCTTTTCCCTGATGATATTTTTATGCCATGTATTCTTGTTGCTACAGAGTGATCAGTAAGGATGATTTTGAGATATTTTTATGCTCTATCCATCCATGTCTTTGTTTGCAATTATGGAGTACCCTAGCATGACTCAATCTTGCTCTACTTTTGCTATAAAATGTTCCTGGCAGATTGTTTACGTTTTAAGCAATTTTGCCGAGGTTGTTGTAGTTGATCCTTGCATGCTATGAGGTTGTTCTTGCCATGGTTAGCTTATTGATCGTGTCTTCTTGCTGGGTGTATGCTTAGTTTGTCACGCAATGCCTTGTGGTGAGTGCATCGAGCTCGTAAACATGCCTATGTAACTTTGTTTTTGCCATGTCCAGTTTTCTGCTAAGTCTGAATCTGTTAACGAAACTTGCTATGTTTAGATGGGTTCCATTGTATATCTTATGATCCTTTTTGGCTTATGGTTGGTGAGGGACTTTTGTTATATGCTTTGAGTAGTTTCATGCCATGCCTTGCTTTGCCATGATATGTTCTTGTAGCATGTTGTTATCTTGCTCTAAACATTGCTTCCTCATGTTAAATCCTGTCATGTTATTTTCACAACATCTGTGAACCTGATATCTTTTGCACTATTTCCATGCTTGTTTGAACCTGCTATTGTGTGTTTAGCCATAGCTCAGTGTTCATCTTTTGTCAAGCATCTTGAGTGGATCACTGCCATGTGCTTTGTTGCTATGTTAGAGTGCAGTAGCTTATTTTTCTTGATGCATTTAGGTGGCATCGTGCTATTAATCGCAGTTTGGTGCCATTATTGTTTTGGTTGCCATTTGCAAACCGTGCATCCAATTCCGGTGATCTTTATATCGATTTCGACCGAAATCAACTCATCTTTCCAGCGGCACTCTTGGTTTGACAAGTTGAGGCCTGGTTCAATCTTTTCCTTCCGTAGCACGCATATGCTTTGCATATCACATCCCGCATATCATGCCATGTTTTGCATCATGTTGCTTGCGCATTGCATCGTGGTTGATCGTGGTTCGCTTTGCTTGTGTTTCTTGATTTGGGTAGAGCCGGGAGACGAGTACGTGATCGAGGAACCCGTTGAGTACGCTTACGAGGATCAAGCTTACGTCAACTCGGACAACTTTGCAGGCAAGATGACCATACCCTCGAAATCAGTTCTATCTTTGCTTGCTAGTTGCTCGCTCTATTGCTATGCCCATGCCTCGATACTCACCACATTCTTTATCATGCCTCCCATATTTCCATGTCAAACCTCTAACCCGCCTTGTCCTAGCAAACCGTTGTTTGGCTATGTTAGCGCTTTGCTCAGCCCCTCTTACAGCGTTGCTAGTTGCAGGTGAAGATTGGAGTTCGTTCCTTATTGGAACATATTTATTGTTGGGATATCACTATTATATCTTGTCTACTTTAATGCATCTATATAGTTGGTAACGGGTGGAAGGCTTGGCCTTATGCCTGGTGTTTTGTTCCACTCTTGCCGCCCTAGTTTCCGTCATATCGGTGTTCTGTTCCTTGATTTTGCGTTCCTTACACGGTTGGGTTATAATTGGAACCCCTTGACAGTTCGCCTTGAATAAAACTCCTCCAGCAAGGCCCAACCTTGGTTTTACCTTTTGCCACCTAGCCTTTTTCCCTTGGGTTCTGCGGACTCAAGGGGCATCTTTATTTTAAACCCGAGTGTTGGTCCAACTTGTCAGCCGCCGGTGGCCACTAGGGGCAACTCTGGGCTGGCCTACCGGAAGTTTGGACGATCCGGTGTGCCCTGAGAACGAGATATGTGCAGATCCTATCGGGATTTGTTGACACATTCGGGTGGCTTTGCTCATTTAGTTTTACCATTGTCGAGATGTCTTGTAACCGGGATACCGAGTCTGATCGGGCCGTCCTGGGAGAAGGATTATCCTTCGTTGACCGTGAGAGCTTGTGATGGGCTAAGTTGGGACACCCCTGCAGGGATTTGAACTTTTGAAAGCCGTGCCCGAGGTTATGGGCAGATGTGAATTTGTTAATGTCCGGATGTAGAGAACCTGAAACTTAACTTAATTAAAATGGATCAACATCGTGTGTAGTCGTGATGGTCTCTTCTCGTCAGAGTCCGGGAAGTGAACACGGTCTCGGGTTATGCTTAAACGTAAGTAGTCTAGGATCACTTCTTGATCATAGATTCTCGACCGTGTCTTGCCTTTCTCTTCTCGCTCTCATTTGCGTAAGGTAGACACCATACTTGCTAGTACTTGCTGCAGCTCCACATCACATACCTTTTACCTTCCCATAAGCTTATATTGTCTTGATCGCGAGGGTGTGAGATTGCTGAGTCCCCGTGACTCATAGATTACTTCCGAAACCAGATGCATGTGCCGATGATACCGTTTCAGGGGATGCGACTGAGCTCAAGTGGGAGTTCGATGAGGACTTAGGACAATACTACGTTTCCTTTGCAGGTGATCAGTAGTGGAGCCCAGTTGGGGCGATCGGGGATCTCATGCTTTTGGGGTTGTCTTTATTTTGGTTCCGTAGTTGGACCTTGATTGTATCTGGATGATTGTAATGCTATATTTATGTATTGTGTGAAGTGGCGATTGTAAGCCAACTATGTACCTCTTTCTTATTCAGTACATGGGATGTGTAAAGATTACCCCTCTTGCGACATTGCCTACAATGCAGTTTTGCCTCTAAGTCGTGCTCCGACACGTGGGAGATATAGCCGCATCGTGGGTGTTACAAGTTGATAATCAGAGCCTTCCCCAAATTAGGAGCCCCCTGCTTGATCGAATCGCTAGCGTTGTTGAGTCTAGAAAAATGTTTTGAGTCTTATAGTATTATATATATCGGAGAGTAGGATTCTTTTTACTCCTCGGTCCCTTCGTCGCTCTGGTGAGGCATCCTGACATAGAGTTTTGACTCTTCTCTTCTCAAATTTCACTAAAAAAATTAGGATCACGCGGGTATCTTGGAATCGTTCCGATGGTTTTGTGATGAGAACATTGTTCTTGGTGCCTCCTGACATTTAGGGGTTGTGGCAGTGTCCCGGGGAGTTGAGCTCCGAGGTGTTGTCGTCACAATTTTATCATTGCAATTCTGGAATACCTGAGTTTCGCCGACATCGAAAATCTCCTTTATGCATTTGTTGGTGAGATAACCTCGACGCCACCCAGTACTGGGGCGGGAGTTCGGGAGTATTGCCATAACTCGTATAATGGATGCTTTTCGAAGGTTGAGGTAAATGATTTCCGAAGGTTTCTTGGTTATGTGTTGAAGGATGGATACAGCTGGATGTAGGATTTGCTAGTTTTGGGTGAGATATTATGCTTACCCTGTATCCCCAACACCTGATTGCATAACCGGAAAATTTCGGGAGTTTCATAGGTGGGAATTCATGTAGCTCTAGTGTTTCTTCCGCGGATATTTGGTTTGTGATTGCGTAATCCTTACCAAGTATTTGTTCATATTCGTACCTTGTTGTTTTATTCATCTACCTCTATCTAAGTGGCTTCTCAATTTATGGAAGTGTGACCATTTAATTTGGAATTCATTCATTCATTCTTGTTCGAATGTTAAGGCTATATGTTGCAATTTCGATCCATTTGATTCATCTTGAATATATGTCTTTCAAGATGCTAACGGATGTCACCCTCTTCAGGATGGCTCCTCCAATGCGTCAGAATCCGGAACCACCGCCACCACCTCCACCTCCGGAGGCATGGCAAGCTATGATGGCCGCTACCAACGCCAACACGCAACTGATTATGCAACTCTTGCAAGAGCGCAACCAAGGAAATCAAGGCAATGGCAACAATCAAAATCAGTTTGCTACACTCAACCAGTTCCTCGCAAACCAGCCAAAGACCTTCAGTAACTGTGTCGAGGCCACAAACGCTGATGTTTGGCTCGTGGATATCTGGAAAAATTTCGAGTGCAACAACGTCAGGCCTGAGGACTTTGTCAAGTTTGCCTCATTCCAACTCAAAGACCAAGCTGCTGAGTGGTATCAGCAATACAAAAATTCTAGAGGAGGTCGTGTGTTTACTTGGGATGAATTCCGCCAAGACTTCAGAGCTCACCACATTCCTCAGAGTGTTGTTGAGAGCAAGCGTGAGGAGTTCCACAATCTGAAGCAAGGCAACTTATCTGTTTACCAATACAACATCATGTTCCAGAAGCTCTCTCGCTTCGCCAAGCAAGACGTCCCTGACAAGAAGAGCATGATTTATCAGTTCAGAGGTGGCCTCGGAGAAGATCTGCAACTAGCTCTCGTGCTTTTTGGGCCAAAAAAGTATGATGAGTTCTACAACATGGCACTGAAGCAAGAGACTACTCAACTCAATTGCGATGCTTCCAAGAAGGGAGTCAGGGATGCAACTCCTTCCTCAACTCAAGTGGTAGCTAAGCAGCAAAAGTATTGGTTGCCTCCTCCTCCTCCGTTCCGCCAGCCTTATCAGTAGAAGAGCAAAGGTGGCAATGGATCTTCCCACCCACCCAGCCCAGGCTTTCGGAACAATACTTCGTCTCATGCTCCAAGGTCAAGTGCTCCGTATCACCGTCCGCTCTCAGAGGTCACGTGCAAAAAGTGTCAGCAGAAGGGTCACTATGCAAACAAATGCTTCAACCAGAGGCGTCTTCCTCCTCCTCCTCATGTGAGATCTGCTAGCAATGGAGTGGTCAAGCATAATCCCAAGCATGCTAAGGTCAACATGATGAACGCAGCTCAGGCAGAGGACTTGTCAGAAGTGATCATGGGTAACCTTCCTGTTAACGATGTCCCTGCAAAAGTTCTTTTTGATATTGGTGCATCGCACTCTTTCATTTCAAGACCTTTTGTGGCTATGCATGATTTGGTTACTCAAGTTTTGCCGAGACCTTTGTCTATTGTTTCCCCGGCCCGACAAATGACTTCTCGAGTTTTCGTTCCAGATGTTTCTATCACGTTGGGCGACTATAAGTTTCTGTCTTCTCCAATGGTTCTTGGTAACTCGGATATTGATCTAATTCTCGGCATGGACTGGCTTTCTAAGCACAAGGCTCAGCTTGATTGTGCTGCTAGGCATATTCAACTGACACACTCGTCTGAGGATGTGATCGTCTTTGCCGCTCATGATGATACCATTCAACTGTTTTCTCTTAATGAGAAGGGCGAGTTGGATGCCATCTCTCAGATTCCAGTCGTTTGTGAATATCAAGATGTCTTTCCAGAAGAGCTTCCAGGAATGCCTCCTCACCGGCCAGTTGAATTTGTCATTGATCTTGAGCCTGGCACGGAACCTGTTTGCAAACGTCCTTACAAGCTTGGGCCAGAAGAGTTGAACGAGCTGGAGAAACAACTCGATATACAAGAGCGTATGGGTCTCATCTGACCAAGTTCTTCTCCATGGGGTTGTGGTGTTCTTTTTGTCAAGAAGAAGGATGGAACGGGCCGACTTTGTGTCGACTACCGTCCATTGAACAAGAAGACCATAAAGAACAAGTACCCACTTCCCAACATCAACGAGCTTTTCGAACAACTCAAAGGTGCTCAAGTATTCTCCAGCTTGACCTCTATATGGGCCATCATCAGATTCGCATTCGCGAACAAGATATCCCCAAGACAGCATTCAGAACAAGCTATGGTTCCTATGAATACACTGTCATGTCTTTCGGCCTTGTCAATGCTCCTCCAACATTCTCTCGCATGATGAACTTCATCTTCAACCTCTACACAAATGACTTCGTCTTGGTCTGTCTCGATGACATTTTGGTCTTTTCCAAGAACAAGGAGGATCATGCCAAGCACTGGAGATTGGTGCTGGACAAACTCAGGGAACATCAGTTCTATGCGAAGTTTTCAAAGTGCGAGTTTTGGATCGATGAGGTTCTCTACCTTGGGCATATCATCTCCGCCAAGGGCATAGCTGTTAATCCTGAGAAGGTGTCTGCAATTGTGAATTGGGAACCACCTCAGAATGTGAAGCAACTCCGTAGCTTCCTTGGGCTCGCAAGCTATTGTCGAAGGTTCATTGAGAATTTCTCTAAGATCGCGAAGCCTCTTTCCAACCTCCTCCAGAAGCATGTGAAGTATTTCTGGACGCCTGAATGTGACATCTCTTTCAACATCCTCAAAGTGAAGTTAGTCACAGCTCCAGTTCTGACTCCTCCTGATGAATCCAAACCATTCGAGGTTTTCTGTGATGCTTCCCTACAAGGTCTTAGTGCTGTGTTAATGCAAGAGAAGAAAGTTGTGGCCTATACCTCTCGCCAGTTGAAGCCCAACGAAAAGAACTACCCCACTCATGACCTCGAGTTGGCGGCAGTTGTCCATGCTCTTTTAACATGGAGACATCTCTTGTTGGGAAGGAAAGTGGACATCTTCACTGATCATAAGAGTCTGAAGTACATCTTCACTCAGCCCAACCTCAACCTCAGGCAGACTCGTTGGGTCGAAATGATTCAAGAGTATAATCCAAGTATCGAATATACTCCAGGCAAGGCCAATGTCATTGCTGACGCATTGAGCAGGAAGGCATACTGCAACAGTTTGATTCTCAAGCCCTACCAACCGGAGCTTTGTGAAGCTTTCCGCAAACTTAATCTCCAAGTTGTTCCTCAAGGATTCCTTGCCAACCTCCAAGTCTCTCCTACTTTGGAAGATCAGATTCGTGAGGCCCAGCTTTCTTGATTCTATGTTGAAGAACGTGAAGATTGGGATTGCCAAGAGCCAACCCAAGTACAAGTGCTATCGCCTTGATGACAAGGACACTCTTTTCTTCGAGGATCGCATTGTTGTTCCTAAGGGTGACCTTCGTAAAGTCATTATGAACGAGGCTCAGAATTCACTCCTTTCTATTCATCCTGGAAGTACAAAGATGTACCATGACCTCAAGCAGTTGTATTGGTGGACTTGAATGAAGCGCGAGATTGCTCAGTTCGTGAATGAACGTGATGTCTGTAGAAGAGTGAAAGCAGTACACCAACGGCCAGCTGGTCTTCTCCAACCTCTTGCCATTCCAGAATGGAAGTTTGACCATATTGAGATGGACTTCGTGACTGGTTTTCCAAAGTCCAAGCGTGGCAAGGATGCTATCTTTGCTGTCATCGACAAGCTCACTAAAGTGGCTTATCTTCTTCCTATCAAAGAATCTATCACAGCAGCTTAGTTGGCAAAGCTATATACCTCCAGGATTGTCTCTTTGCACGGCATTCCGCAGTTGATATCTTCAGATCATGGAAGCATCTTCATTTCTAAGTTCTGGGACTCATTTTAGAAGGCTACGGGCACCAGCATTCACTTCAGCACAGCTTTTCATCCTCAAAATAGTGGCCAAGTCGAGCGAGTAAATCAAATTCTTGAAGATATGCTCAGGGCATGTGTCATTTCTTTCGGTATGAAGTGGGAAGATTTTCTTCCATATGCCGAGTTCTCCTACAACAACAGCTTCCAAGCGAGTTCGGGCAAGGCCCCATTCGACATTCTCTATGGCAGAAAGTGTCGTACCCCTCATAATTGGTCAGAGACTGGTGAACGCCAACTTCTTGGCAATGACTTGATCACAGAGGCTGAAGAAATTTGCAATGTCATTCATGAAAATCTCAAAGCCGCGCAATCGCGCCAGAAGAGTTACTATGATAGCAAGCATCGTGACTTGGCTTTCGAGATCGGAGACCATGTCTACCTCCACATCTCTCCAATGAAAGGTACTCGTCGCTTCGGTATCAAAGGAAGCTTGCCCCTAGATACATGGGTCCTTTCAAGATCATTGGGAAAAGAGGCGATCTCGCCTATCAACTTGAGCTTCCGTCCAACTTTGCAAATGTGCACGACGTGTTTCACGTGTCTCAGCCCCGCAAGTGTTTCAAGACCCCTGACCGCACCATCAACTTTGAAGAGATTGATCTCCAAGAAGACCTGTCTTATCATGAGCATCCCGTTGCTATTCTTGAAGAAAAACTGAGCGCAAGACTCGCAACAAGTCTATCAAATTGCTGAAAGTGAAGTGGTCACATCATTCCGACCGTGAAGCCACCTGGGAACGCGAGGACCACCTCTGTTCCGAATATCCGGAGTTTTTCCAGTCCTAGATCTCGGGACGAGATCCTTTCGTAGTGGTGGAGTGTTGTAACGCCCCGTATGTAACTTGCCATATTTGTATTCCAACTCTTGGTATTTTTGGCACTAAGTTATGATATTCCCTCATGGTTGGGTTTTGTCTTCGTGTTGCTTTTGTCCATGTCGTGCATCTCATATCATGTCATCATGTGCATCGCATTTGCATACGTGTTCGTCTCAGGCATCCGAGCATTTTACCCGTTGTGCGTTTTGCATTCCGGCACTCCTACGTCCTTCGGTGTCCCCTTCTGCCTCTTTTAGTGTGCGAGTGTTAAATGTTCTCGGATTGGACCAAGACTTGCCAAGAGGCCTTGGTTCACTACCGATAGACCGCCTGCCAAGTTTCGTGCCATTTGGACTTCGTTTGATACTCCAACGGTTAACCGAGGAACCGTAAAGGCCTCGTGTGTGTTCAAGCCCAATACCTCTCCAAAGTGGCCCAAAACCCACCTAAACCCCCTCCATCATCTCGGTCATTCGGTCACGATCGCGTGGCCAAAAACCGCACTCCATTTGGAGCCTCCTAACTCCTTCTATGTATAAATAGGCCTCCCCTCCGAAATTTAGGGTCAAAACCCTACCTCCCTCTCCCCTCCGCGCTGCCGGACGTGTCCAGGCACCGCCGGACAAAAATTCCCTCCGTCCGCCGCCACGTGTCATCGCCGGATTCATCGGGGCCGTGCGCCCACATCCCCGCGCCGCCACCCGCGCGGCGTCCAGCCGGGCCCAGGCGGGGCCCTCCCGGCCCGGGGCGCCACCCGCCGCCTCCTGGCATCCCGCATCTCCTCGTGCCGTCCCTCGCCACGTCCTCGCCGCCCGTGCGCGTCGGAGCTCGCCGCCGGCCGCCTCCGCTCCGCCACCAGTCACCGGTCGTCGCCGCCACCGGTCGCCGCCTCCTCTCCCGCCGCTCGACGCCGGCCTCGCCGGCCACTGCAGCTTCACCTGCACCGACGAGCGCGCCGGCGAGCCCCTGCTTCCTCTACGACTCCGGCGACCTGGCAAGCTACTGTTTCGGCCACCTCGGGAGACGTGCCGCCCGGATCCATATCTGAGAGAAACCCTAGGGTTGACTTTGCCTCTCTCTAAGTCCCTAGTTTTCCATATTTTCGCATTGTTCATCGCATCATAACTTTGCATCCGTAGCTCCGTTTTGCACGTGTGATATATCAAATTGTTCGTCTGGATGTGATCTTCATTTCTTTCCATTGCACCAGGTTCATTTGAGTTCATCTTGATGCCCTAAATGCTGTTGCAAGAGTACTATGTAATGTTAGTTTCTGTTTCTTAACAGATTATGGACATTTGTCATTTTTGCCATGATTAATGTGTGCTCCTATGAACTTGAGCCCTACATGTGTTTTGGGATATGCCATGCCATCTTTACAGGGGTGTATGCCATGTATTTTTGTGATCAATGTGGTGACTAGCACAAGCATGCAAAGTAGCTCTCGTCATGTTGCAGATTTCAGGGACTTAGAATTCTTCTAAGTCTTCTCCCTGATGATATTTTTATGCCATGTATTCTTGTTGCTACAGAGTGATCCATGCCTATTTTGAGCATGATCAGTAAGGATGATTTTGAGATATTTTTATGCTCTATCCATCCATGTCTTTGTTTGCAATTATTGAGTACCCTAGCATGACTCAATCTTGCTCTACTTTTGCTATAAAATGTTCCTGGCAGATTGTTTACGTTTTAAGCAATTTTGCCGAGGTTGTTGTAGTTGATCCTTGCATGCTATGAGGTTGTTCTTGCCATGGTTAGCTTATTGATCGTGTCTTCTTGCTGGGTGTAAGCTTAGTTTGTCACGCAATGCCTTGTGGTGAGTGCATCGAGCTCGTAAACATGCCTATGTAACTCTGTTTTTGCCATGTCCAGTTTTCTGCTAAGTCTGAATCTGTTAACGAAACTTGCTATGTTTAGATGGGTGCCATTGTATATCTTATGATCCTTTTTGGCTTATGGTCGGTGAGGGACTTTTGTTATATGCTTTGAGTAGTTTCATGCCATGCCTTGCTTTGCCATGATATGTTCTTGTAGCATGTTGTTATCTTGCTCTAAACATTGCTTCCTCATGTTAAATCCTGTCATGTTATTTTCACAACATCTGTGAACCTGATATCTTTTACACTATTTCCATGCTTGTTTGAACCTGCTATTGTGTGTTTAGCCATAGCTCAGTGTTCATCTTTTGTCAAGCATCTTGAGTGGATCACTGCCATGTGCTTTGTTGCTATGTTAGAGTGCAGTAGCTTATTTTTCTTGATGCATTTAGATGGCATCGTGCTATTAATCGCAGTTTGGTGCCATTATTGTTTTGCTTGCCATTTTCAAACCGTGCATCCGATTCCGGTGATCTTTATATCGATTTCGACTGAAATCAACTCATCTTTCCAGCGACACTCTTGGTTTGACAAGTTGAGGCCTGGTTCAATTGTTTCCTTCCGGAGCACGCATATGCTTTGCATATCACATCCCGCATATCATGCCATGTTTTGCATCATGTTGCTTGCGCATTGCAGTGTGGTTGATCATGGTTCCCTTTGCTTGTGTTTCTTGCTTTGGGTAGAGCCGGGAGACGAGTACGTGATCGAGGAACCCGTTTAGTACGCTTACGAGGATCAAGCTTACGTCAACTCGGAGAACTTTGCAGGCAAGATGACCATACCCTCGAAATCACTTCTATCTTTGCTTGCTAGTTGCTCGCTCTATTGCTATGACGATGATACCGTTTCAGGGGATGCGACTGAGCTCAAGTGGGAGTTCGATGAGGACTCAGGATGATACTACGTTTCCTTTCCAGACGATCAGTAGTGGAGCCCAGTTGGGGCGATCGTGGATCTTATGCTTTTGGGGTTGTCTTTATTTTGGTTCCGTAGTTGGACCTTGATTATACCTGGATGATTGTAATGCTATATTTATGTATTGCGTGAAGTGGCGATTGTAAGCCAACTATGTACCTCTTTCTTATTCAGTACATGGGATGTGTAAAGATTACCCTTCTTGCGACATTACCTACAATGCGGTTATGCCTCTAAGTCGTGCTCCGACACGTGGGAGATACAGCCGCATCGTGGGTGTTACAGTTTCGATGGCCCATAGAAGGCCCATTGTTTCTATGGCTCGTAGGAGGCCCATGGTCACTACAGTAAATATGTAGCCCATGGTTATTGTGGCCTAGTTTTAAAAAATAGGTTATTGTGGCCACTAGCAAACCGCAGAAAAAGAACTGCACTAACTACAAGAAAACAAATAAACAAGACAACAAGGAAATAAATAAGCAAGAAACTTATGCAAGGCTATCACGGCTATTACACATATTACATCCACTTGGCATCAAAGTTTGCCACCAGTGAAAATATAGGGAACAAAGCAGCATATCACATACACTTGTTGTCAAAGTTGGCAACCAGTGCAAATAAACGCAACAACAAAACAAGTCCAGAACTGAAACCACTTCAGAAGATGTCAAGAAACAATATCCTGGGTACCCATAATGCTCACAAGATGGTTAGAAAGCTTATTAACTTTCTCTTTTTTGGCGCATAAATCCTCTAGCGCTTGCTATTGCACCAGAAAGTATGCATCTGAATTCTGCAGGGACTTCCTCAGTCCTTCGGCTTCGTGTCGCGGCACATCTGATCGATGTCTTTCAACTTGAATTTGAGACCCAAGAAGACGAACTAATTCAGGCAGCGAGTTCGAAGAGCTTGTGCCAACAGTACTGGCCAGTAGCTCGAACACTACATCAGGACATGACTTTTGGGTTTTCTCACTGTCATCAAGATAGTTTTTATCAGCTTTCTTGGAGACCAACAGGGATGTCTCACTATCTTGAACTTATATGCATTACTTCCTTTACCATTGCATACCAGGGTACTCTTCTCTAATATTTTGTGTGCATTCTAAAAGAGAAACAAGAACACACATCACAGGTTTAACATGTTGTATATGAAACTCATTTTGGTAAATTAGTTCAGTAGTAAAGTGGACAGGATAACAACATGAAACAAACATATATCTATGTACCATGGTCACTGTATGGTCTATATCACTCTAGTTTTTGTTGCCAAATCAAGATAGAGACACAGTTCAAATAATATATGTTTAAGACAAAGCAGAATAGACAAAATATAAGTGTGGGAAACTACAAAGCAATAACAACACTTGTAATGTGCATGACATGAGAACATAACTTTTATTCAATTGAAACTGAAATCTCAAGTTAAAGAAACAGGTTTAAAACATACCTATTGCACCATTAGAGTTTCAATTCCATCCTTCAAATTTGAAAATAGTTGGTATGAGTAAATACAGTGATGCAAGAGCAAAGGAGTATGAACCATAGCTACAGAACCTGACCTAAGAACAATTCTTCTTCTGCTGCTTTAAGCGTTGAGTTGGGATTCGGAGTGGTGGTCCTCGTTCTTTGGGCACTGTAGTTCCCTTACTAACTGCTCGTGTTTGGGTGCTCTATGGTGGAGACAGTGTTGTGTCAACTAGAACTGGGTTACTATCTTCTAGGGTTGGTGTTAGAAGGGGTGTAGCTAGTTCTCTATCCAACTGGGTAGGGGTACAATCTGTGAGAGTCTAGATTATGTGTTGTGGGGCTGGTTCTTGGGAAAGTACAACCTTGGTTCTATCTGCATCGAGTGGTAGCACTATCTTTTCCGAAGACCGTGTTGTTACTCCTTTAGATACTTCCATCACCCTCTCCAATTCAAATGGCTAATAAACAAGAAAAGTAATTGAATGTACAGACATTGTATGATAGGCAGGTGCAATGGATAGTGCGGAATAAAAGATGGCAAGAAATAATTCACATTTATGTTGTCTTACAAAACAGGATAGAATGACACAATTTCACATATATGATGGCTAACTAAACAAGATAGCATGACACAATTTCACATATATGACGGCTAGCTAAAAAGGATGGAACGACATAGTTCAAAATATGATGACTATGTAAATAGGATGACATTATAATGTATTTATTAAATAGGTTGCCATGCCATAGTTCACATACATGCTACCTATGGAAACATGATAGCATGATATAATTCACGGATAGAATGACATAATTCAAAATATGATGAATGTAAACACTAAACAGGATGAGATGATATAACTATATGATGTCTTTATTAAATGGGTTGGCATGCCATAATTTAGATAGATGTTGTCTATATAAACATGATGGCATGATATAATTCAAATATATGATTTATATACTAAGAAAGTAAGCAGATGGCAATCGCATATATGATGTAAAAAACTAAGCAATGCAAGACAACATGCATGACATGAGTAATATAACCCTGCCAAGTTTGAGCATAGACCTCAGGTGAGAAATAGGACTGGTCATTTGTCTCTGAATCCTCCTCTGAGCAGCTATTCATAACTAGCGAGATATGCGCTTCGTCAGATAGCATAGTCTGCTCTCAAGACCTTGTTTTCACTCCAGAATTTTCCATCACCGTGTCAAATGGCTGATGCACATGAAGAGTAGTTGAATGTACAAACATTGTTGACAAATGTAATACGTAATGAAAAAAAGGATGGCATGATATAATTCACATATAAGATGACTGGGTAAGGAGGATGGCATTGCAAAATTCACACATATGATGCTTAGCTAAACAAGATGGCGTTGCATAATTCACATATATGATAAAGAAACAAAACAAATGGCATTCACACAAAGCATGTCTAAACTAAGCATATGAAATATTTGATGTGTAAAGTAAGCAATGTAAGGAACCATATGCATGATATTACTAACATCAGCATGCCATGTTAGAGCGAAGACCTCGGGGGGTAAATAGGAGTGGTCTTCTCCTTCTGAATCCCCTCAGAACAGTTATCTTCCTCTTGATTACAATCCGAAATGGGTGGAGGGGGGCTGCCTTTGCGCCCACCATGGAGCGACGTATGCAAGAAATTTTATTGCCACAAAAGGCTCGTCTCTTTTACTCTACATGTTCAGTTCCATTGTGTACAATAAATGACATGCATAGGAATAAAACATAGTGAGATTATGTAAGGAGTGCATGCAGAAATCCAGAGTGATGGTAGCAACCTGTGGATAGGCCCAAAACCAATGATAGCAGGTAGAAAATGGCTTCAGTTAAAAAATACAGATAATGGCTTCTTTACTGTTTGTTTCCCACCCAACATGAAACTCATAGTAGACACCAGAGATTAACCAGATAGTAGATAGATACTATTGATTGCGGCCCCGATATGTACCCCCACAACCAATTAAAAACTCAAGTTTGAGCATTAGTTTGGAGATGACTCGGAGTCTAATCGGTGAACTGAAAGAGTGTGACCTCTCTTGCGGACCGGTGTAGTCCTCGAGGTCATCTGCTTGGTTGATGATGGTAATGCAGTTTTCATGGATGCCGGTGGCGGGGAAGAAGATTTGAGGCGGTGAAAGACAGTCTGGAGGACAGATCCTTGCTGTGGTGGACCCATCTATCATTGGAGCAGCTGAGCTGGGGTGGACGACGGCACAACAGGAGCGAGACAAACAACACAAGGTTTTCTTTGACAACTATCTGTAAGAGAAGTAATTGTGTAAGGGCTTCCTTGAATTGGAGGATTCTAACAACGCGGGGATAGGAAATACACAGTAATAGGATAGGAATGCACATGCAAAATAGAGAATTTAAAAACATTGGATTTCTGCCAATCTGGGTGTTTGATTCACAAGAATTGGAAGATCACAGGATGCAAAGAAGCATGGTGAGATTAAGTCAAACCACAAGAAAATGTACAGTTATAATGCTATTATGCTACTATCTCTTAGTCTTGTGCTTCATGAATTGCAATTTGAAAAGGAGGACAAGTGGATATTAAAATTCCTACAGTTTTCTTTCAAGGAGACACCAAAGGAACAAAATCCTATAGTTTTCCTTTGTTCCATTCCTTTGAACCAAATGCATGAATAGTAGTACCATAGGAAACTTTCCAATTCCTATGGTTTTCCTTCACTTTTCCTTTCCAGCACTGGCGATTCTGGTAGGTAGGCTTAGGTAGGGAAAATCCTACACCAAAAAAATGTTTTTGTGCTACCTCTACTACTTTGGACCCAGGCCACTGCCCTACTAGCTCAACTCCCAAGCCCATCTATAAATGCACAGCTCAAACATGCAGAGATAAATAATCATGGCGTTCAAGAGAGTCCATCATGGATAGCTAAGTTGCCTGGTACCCCACTGCTTGTGATATAGTAGGAGAAACTAATTGCATTTCACATTACTATGTGTGCTCAATGGACAATATATATAACATGTAGAGTTAAAAACAGATGCAACAAGTGTATAACCTCTTTGGTGAAGCCATGTCGATCCCAGCGTGATTGGGTTGGTCGGTGAGGATGCTCCGGCTGATTTGGCTGTCGGAGGAGGGGAAGAAGATCTTAGGCGTTTGGAGATGGAGCCCGGGGTAGTGCTCCGCTGTGATGGAGGGTTTCATCATTGGAGTATCTCCGGTGAGTTGTACAACTGCGAGGCTATAGCAGGACAAGAGAGACAATGTTAACCTGAGTGGAATTCTAATAGCATCTCCAATAGATGACGTAAAATACATAACCACAAAGTTCTAGATGTAAAATACATCAGCCGCTCATCTCTAAACTTAACCGTCGAAATTGAATTTAACTGTCGAAACTGAATTTAGCTGTCGAAACTGAATTTTGTTGTCGAAACTAAATTTTAATGTTGAAATGGAAGGCACTAGTAGCAGAAAAGCAGTAGCAGCAGCGCGTGCGAGAGCCGGGGCAGCTGGTCATGTAGTAGCATCTCGGGTAGCAGCTGTAGGGGCTCGAGTGAGAGGAGGATCCATTGGTGATGCAGCAGTAGCGCGCGCAAGAGTCACTACAAAAAAAAGACACATCCGTGGCATTTTGGGCTGAACGAAATTTTTTCTGTCATGCTTATGACACTTCTATGATGATAATTGTGACAAAACCCGATATCATCATAGATGTGGTAGGCTCCTACTTCTATGACAAAAAATCATGACAGAAAATGGGCTTTTCGTCCTGGGCGGGCTGGAGGCGCAGCTGCATGACATTCTTTGGGCCGTCCATGATGGAGAAAACCGTGGTAGAAGAGAGGGCGAGGAAAATATCGGGGGAGTTCCCGATTATGATGGGTGGTCGGGGCCGAGCGATGCGTGTTTCACTCGTACGTACGCGTGTGTGTGCGAGGCGTTGCGTTCTAACTGAACCCGAGCGAGGCTATAACTAAACCCGAGCGATTGCACTGCAGGCTATGCATTACTGCACTTGAGCGATCGATCGATCCCTTGCTGTTAACTGAACCCGAGTGATTCCTTCGCTACTGCTGCTAACTGAAGCCGATCGATGCTTCCTCTTGATGAATTGTGAGCGTTGTTGGGGGTTTTGGATGAACGTTTCCCGGTGGGGGGTTGGATGAACAAGACCCCGTGGTAGTAGAGGCCGTTGCCGCTAGATGAACAGTACCCCAGTCGATCAAGCCGGTGGATGAATAGGACCCCGTGGAGGGCTGGATGAACAGGACCCCGTGGAAGGCTTTGAATAGTAGCCGGTGGAGGGCTGGTTGAACAGTAGCCAATGGAGGTCTAGATGAACAGTAGCCCGTGGAAGGGTGGTTGAACAGGACCCCGTGTTGAGGGCTGGTTGAACAGTAGCCGGTGGAGGAGTGCGCGGTGGAGGCTGGATGAACAGGAGCCCGTGGATGAACAGTCGCAGGTGGAGGCTGGAGGAAGTCGACGATGGATGAACAGTAGCCCATAGAGGTTGGAGGAGGTCGACGGTGGAGATGAACATTATCCCGTGGAGTCCCGTTTTGCGGTACGCCACACCCCTCCCGATGAACAGGACCCCCGTTTCGACCGTAGTGCTCCAACACAAGTCCATTTCCTCCGTTTTGCGGTACGCCACACCCCTCCCGATCAACAGGATCACGTTTCGACCGTAGGAGGTCTGTTTCCTCCGTTTTACGGTACGCCAGACCCCTCCCAATGAACAGGATCCTGTTTTGACCGTGGCCGGTCGAACACAAGGTTGTTTCCTCCGTTCTGCGGCACGCCAGGCCTTGTTTCGATCGGTTGTTCCGTCCAAGCCGGTTGGCTCCCGATGAACAGCACGCGTTCCGTTGCCTCCTGATAAACTTGACGCATTATGTTGCCTCCCCATGAACACGACGACGATGCAGTTTCTCTGTTCCGACCCTACCACAGCCATGTACACGAGCCCTGGCCATACATATGTGTGAGTAGGCGTTCGAGACCCCTCCCGTATGTACGTATGTGGCCATATTTACTTTCTTGCACCCTGGCCGCGGTACGTATGTGTACATGCTACGTGTGCGCCTCTACTACGACACATGCCCTTCCTTAGACAGCCACGGTTCATCGCTGCAGCATGCAGATAGACCAATTGTATGTACGTACACGTTCGTGACCAGAATGACAATGCTACGTACGCTTCGACCGGGTGTGTCCTGACTGTCAGGCACTTCCTTGCATGAGAAGATGTAGCTGGTGGGTCCCAACAGTCAGGGGGGAAACGTTTTCTCATGAAATACAGTGGCCCGTCCGGTGGGTCCCTTCTATCAGGTGGAGGAATCATTATTTTTCGTGGAATAAGGAGGCACTTCCTTGCTGCGGCCGTGGACCCAGCTGTGAGCCTCTCCACGTACAGTACACTTCCAATGGAAGTCGTTCGTTGACCACGTTGACCACGCCGTGCCGAGAGCACCAAGGCAGTGGATGACGACAAGGCCTAGGAAGGGAACCACGTGGAGCCGGGGAAGACGCGACAGTGGATGCCCACACGGAGAGGAGTACGAGGGTTCACTGGTTTGGCTGCGGTGTGAGGCTGTCGTCGCCGCAGGGCCTAGCCAGCGGTGGGAGTATGGGCCCGGGGGCTACTGTCGGTGTTCTGGGAATGGGGGTCCCCAGACTTGCCTGCCTACAGCCCGCAGCATGGCTCCTCCAGCGGCCCCGTACGACCCATCTTCACCAGCAAACACCCAAGACCCTCGCGAGGGGCCAAGCTCGCGAGGCGAACGATGCAAGACCTCCTCAGGGGCGGCCTCACCAGGCCGGCTCGCAAGGGGCAGAGAGATCAAGGCAAGGCGAACCTCACGAGGTTCCAATGACGTAAGCCATGATGATCAAGACCAGACGGGCGCCAGGCAGGCGCCAGCGAGCACAGTGTCCTCGTTCCCTCTTTGTGTTAAGGAGGCAAGTGTAGGCGAGAAGTTCCCAGGCATCAGGCAAAGGTTTCCATATCGGTGCAACAAGACCAAGACCAGCAGGATGGCAGGACGGAGGTCACCGTGGAGCCCAAGACGGCGTCACCACCAGAGCCTTTGGCAGGCAAAGACTACTTTTGTCAGGATAGCTTGTACTAGTTGTCCCGCTTCAAATTGGCCGTTGTGGGATCCCTTCCCGCTCAATATTTGGGAAGAGGACTAGGGCCTCTATAAATAGGGCTAGCCACCACCATAGCTAGGGATCTCATTTTGGATCGGAGCCATTCCATCCATAGCCTCACACAAGTTCACCAGGCGAAAGAACACCTCTCCTCAGGAGGCTATTCTTCCCTTGTAACTATTCATCCTCATCCCAAGAGGCAATCCACCACACCACACTGGAGTAGGGTACTACACCACAAGGGTGGCCCGAACCTGTATAAATCTTGTGTCTCAAGTTCTTTGGGTTCGTCAAGCTAGGCCGTGAGAGGGGGGAGATCTTCGTGCGCACCCCAGTGTTCGAACCTCAAGGGTTTTGCCAGAACCTGAAATCCGATAGTCTCGTTATGCTCCGACAAGTCCCTCCATCTTAACCCGCGCCTTGCTATTCCAAAATTATAACGTGTGCGAAGACTCCCACCTCCTGTGAAATCCCAACACGCGAAATGCCCGTGATACCCCTGAACCGAAAGAAACGCCTAGGTCAAATCGGTAGGGGTACTTTCATAACTTACCCCACATTTCGGACAAGAGTGTCCCTAAGCCATGGTTCCCCACTCCCATCCCATCCGCCCACCCAGTCGTACACCGAGGCCGCGAAAACCCACAAAGCCCCACACCCTCCTCCATCCGCCACCCAGCCAGAGCCTCTTCCCCGATGACGTCATCCACGGCAACACCTCGACGTCCCTTATCCACCATACCAGATGAGGATCCATCATCGATCTCGTCGTCCCGCCGGTTCAGCCACCCCGTCCTCCACCTCCAAGGAGCTGCCCCAATGTTCACCTCGTCTTTTGCGCCACCTCCATTCCCACACCGCCATCTTCACCTGTGCCACCGAAAGAGCATCATCATCACCATTTCCTTGGATGAAGCTGAGGCCTAATCGGCGCCACCAAAGAGGTTGTACACTAATCACCACATTTTCTTCTTGATTCGATCTCACGGTGCTGCCGATGCTCAGTCCCGAGCCGACATGGTGCCGCTCCATCCACAGCGGCGTCGCTGGCCACTCCCTCCACGGCATTGCTCCCTCGGCGGCGACCTCCACATCAATAGGAGCTGCTTCTACTTTATCTCTCGCTCACGCTGCTGCTCTGCTCTTGCTCGCGGTCCCCTGCTTGGTCTTCTCTTGCTATTGCTCTTACTCTTGCTCACGCTGCTGCTCTCGCTCTTGCTCTTGCTTGCGATGCTGCTCCGATTTAGCTACACTTCAGTCGACTGAATCGACTTTTGGGTCAGTCGATTTTCAAGGGGTGGGGCTCGCCGGAGTTAAGAAAGAACCAACCGCGGCGGGGAGGGGGCACGCCGAAGAGGTACCCTAGTAGCTATCTTAGGGTTCAGGGTGGGGGAGGTGGGCGTCGGCAGTGGTGGGGCAATGGCATGGGGATCGGTGGAGAAAAATCTCGACACGAGGGGCCTAGAGGGATGGCCAGCGCAGTGGCGGACCGGCGGCGGGGAGTGGTTTTGGGGCAGGCGGGGCGGCACACCGCCGGCCGCGGGCGGCGAGGGGTGGCTGTTTGGCCGGTGGTTGCTGGTGGCTCAGGGGGTGTGGTTGAAGATGAACTGCAGGCCCTTGATTTCATATCCAACGGCTAGAAAATCGACTGACCAGAGATAAAAAAGGTTAGTCGACTGACGTGTAGCCTCACCTGATGCTACTACACGACCAGCCGCCCCGGCTCTCGCACGCGCTGCTGCTGGTGGTACTGCTTTTCTGCTACTAGTGCGTTCAGTTTTGACAGAAGAATTCAGTTTCGCCAGTTAAGTTCAATTTCGACAGTTAAATTCAGTTTCGACAGTTAAGTTCAGAGATGAGCGGCTCATGTATTTTACATCTAGCACTTTGTGGTTATGTATTTTATGTCATCTATTGGAGATGCTATTAGAATTCCACTCAGTTTAACATTGTCTCTCCTGTCCTGGTTCAGCCTCGGGGTCATACAACTCACCGGAGCTAGTCCAACGACAAAACCCTCCATCACAGTGGAGCAGTACCCCGGGCTCCATCTCAAGATGGCTAAGATTTTCTTCCCCTCCTCCGTCAGCCAAGTCAGCCGGTTCATCCTCACCGACCAACCCAATCACGTTGAGATCGACATGGCTTCACCAAAGAGGTTGTACACTTGTTGCATCTCCTTTTTACTCTACATGTTATATATATTGTCCACTGAGCACACGAAGTAACATGAAATACGATTAGTTTCTCCTACTATATCACAAGCAATGAGGTACCAGGCAACTTAGCTATCCGTGATGGACTCTATTGAACGCCGTCATTATTTATCTCTGCGCGTTTGAGCTGTGCATTTGTCGATGGGCCTGGGAGTTGAGCTAGTAGGGCAGTGGCCTGGGTCCAAAGTAGTAGAAGTAGCACAAAAACATTTTTGAGTGTAGGCTTTTCATTGCTCAAGCCTGCCTGCTAGAATCGCTAGTGCTTGAAAGGAAAAGTGAAGGAAAAACATAGGAATTGGAAAGTTCCCTATGGTACTAATATTCATGCATTTGGTTCAAAGGAATGGAGGAAAGGAAAACTGTAGGATTTGTTCCTTTAGTGTCTCCTTGAAAGAAAAACCATAGGAATTTTAATATCCACTTGTCCTCCTTTTCAAATTCCTATTCATGTAGCACAAGACTAAGAGATAGTAGTATAATAGCATTATAACCGTACATTTTCTTGTGGTTTGACTTCATCTCACCATGCTTCTTTGCATCCTATGATGTTCCAATTCTTGTGAACCAAACACCCAGATTGGCAGAAATCCTGTGTTTTTAAATTCTCTGTTTTGCATGTGCATTCCTATCCTATTACTGTGTATTTCATATCCCTGCGTTGTTACAATCCTCCAATTCAAACGAGCCCTTACAGAATTACTTCTCTTACAGATAGTTGTCAAAGAAAACCTTATGTGGTTTGTTCTGCTCCTGTTGCACCGTCGTTCACCCCAGCTCAACTGCTCCAACGACAGAAGGGTCCAGCACAGCAGGGATCCGGCCTCCAGACTATCTTTCGCTGCCTCAAATCTTCTTCCCCGCTGCTGGCAGCCATGACAACTTCATTACCATTGTCACATCCCTGATTTTAGTCATGCATTAGGGTTGGATGAACATGTGCATCATGTTTAAATTTCTTTTAAACTTGAAATGGGGCCTAATCAACCCCAACACCCCCCTTGAAAATGCTAATTTCCAACAATTGGAATTTCAATGAACCCAAAATGCCCTTCATAAAAGCCCGCCATTTTTGGTCTTGACTAAAACCTCTGCCAAAAATGGTCTTGCAAATTATGGAGCCATTCTGGATTTTTGAACAAGCCATAAGTATTTGAATTTGGGCATTTTAAATGCTATAAATATTTTAAAGTGCTCAAATAATCTTGGAAGCATTTTTAGGCAGTTGAGAATATTCCCAAATGTGCCTCTGAATATTTCCATAGTTTTTGGAAATGAAATAGTATTTATTCTATTTTAATACACATAGCAGGAAATAATTAAAAGCAAAACAGAAAAGAGAGAGAGAGAGAGTTAGAGCTTACCTGGAAGCCCACCAGCCGGCCCACCTAGCTGGCCCGGCCCAGCAGCCGCTCCACGCAGCTGCTTCGCCTAGCCAGCGAGGCGAGCAGGAGCCCGACGGCGAGCACAGGAGCTCGCCACGCCACCTCTCTGCCTGCCTGCCGTCGCCCGCGCCAGCGCGATGCCTCGAAGCGCCTCTGCGGCACAGCCCCGACCCCGTGGACACCTCACACGTGCCCCTGCCTCTCTCCCTTGCTCTCTCCCATAATGGCCGACGCTGCCGTAGCCGCACCGTCGCCATAGCTGTGCTCTCCGTCGTCTCCGTGCCACGCCACCGTGTCCAGGAGCTCCGCCACCCTCCTCTCCGTCAAGCAGACCGAGCCCCGAGCGCTCGCTCGCCCTAGAGTTACCGCCTCGTCCTCGTCTTCGCTGATCGCCGCCGGAGATCCCTTTTGCCATCACCACTGCTCCAGCTCGTCCCCGACCTCGCCATTTAGATCGTCGCAACCGCTGTGAGCTCAGCTACATTCCCATCCTCTCCGTTCTCGCTGTCGTCCCCTGCATCGACTGCACGAAGCTCACCCGCATGCGCCGCCGCCCGCGTCGTCGCCGGTCATGCTCCGGTGACCATATGGTCCCGGGCTTGTGTCCAACGCACTCCCCGCATCGCGTAGGAGCCATAGATGCTAGCGCCGCCCCGCCTAGGCCACTGCAGCAACGAGCCTGAGCTCACCCGAGCTCCGGCGACTGCCAAGGTCATCGCCGGTGTCGTTCCCGGCTTCCCCGAGCTCCACTTCCACCACCAAACGACGCGGCTCGGTTGCAGCTCCCTGTAGATGGTCTCCGCCACCCGTTTGGTCGCCGGAGACGCAAACCCGAGCCCCTCCGCCGCGTCTGTCGTCGCCGGTGTCAAGCCACCGGCGAGTTGACCACGTTTTGACCCGTGGACTGACGTGTGGGCCCAAGTTGACTTCCCCCCTGAGCCTATGATAGGTGGGGCCGACCTGTTAATTAGTTTAGGATTAGTGTTAACTAATTTTAGTTAGTTTAGGTCACTGACATGTGGGCCCAGGCCCCACTGACAGTTAATTAGTACTAACTTAATCATGTTAGTTAGCTGAGTCACTGACAGACAGCGCCCACCAGTCAGGTTTGACTCGCCCTGGCGCCTTTGACTCGCTGACATCACAGTGATGTAGTGCTGACGCAATTATTCTTTTTTCTGAATTTATTTTTATATAGGAAATTCCAGAAAATAGTCAAAACTTCTAAATATCATAGAAAATCAACCATATCTCCAAATCAAACAAATTATATATGAAAAATGATCAGAAAAATTCAATCTATCCATCTGTAATGGTTTCATGCATGACAAACCACTTTAACCTTCTGTTTAGGTGAAACAAACTAATACACTTTTTATGCATAAGAACTTTAACCTTCATTTGAATCTTTGATTCAAATGGACCCATTTCAACTTGTTTCACATTGCATTAGGCAAGACACATTCATATTGCCATGTCATAGCATGCATCATATTGTTGCATATCGTCATGTATTGATTATGTTCGGTGTGTCTTTCGTGGTAGGTTCTGCTTCCGAGGATAACCCCGAATATCCGTCTGAAGGGCAGTACCCTACTACCACTACATCAGGCAAGCAACCCATTGATCATTCCGATACAAACCCATGTTCTCGCTTCTGCTCTAGTTTACTGCATTAAGACAACGCAATTCAAACTGATGTGTGCTAAGGTAGTTGAACCCTTATCCTTTGCATGACCTGTCATTGCCACAGTAACTAGATGAAACCCACTAGCATGTGTAGGAGTTGATTGAGCCATGTATGTGATTCCTACCTTGCTATGCCTGCTATGCTTAGAGTTGTGTCAGGTCTGCTTCATCTGGGTGATGGGCTAGAGTGAAATGATTATGTCGGTAATGTGAGGGATGTTTTGAACATGTTTTGGTAAATTTATCGATGAGAGGCCATGTAGGAGTACATGGTGGGTTGTTTCATTGAGGCCGTCCATAAGAACTGAGATCTGTATGCGTGATTTAAGATTCAGCTACTACCACATATTGGGCCCTGAAATATGACCCGGCTCGACTTACTGACCCCTCTCGTCCTCTGTCCAAGAGTTGAAACTAGTTTCTGGTGTTTGTAGGTTATGTGTTGGCGGCCGTGCATAGTGCTGACCCTAGGGGTGGGCTATGATGCGATAGATACACCATGGCACGATGTACCGAGTCGCCCATTTGGTGTCTCGGGAACCCTGCACACATTATTTGGGGCCATTGAGGACACCCCGGCCGGATTCCCTTGCGGATGGAACCTGAATAGGCGATAAACCTGGACTAGAGACTTGTGCGGTTAGTCAGGTCGTGGTCTACACCCACGTCGGTTTCCGCTTGAAGTCTGCCCATGTCGTGTGCAGACGCTAAGTGGTGGAAACATGTGTGATGAAGTACACCCCTGCAGGGTATAAAACTATTCAAATAGCCGCGTCCGCGGTAAAGGACTAGTTGGTTGCCTATACAGTTCATAGACAAGTTAATGGATACTACTAAAAGACTCAATATAAGTGTGAGTACCGAGGATGGCCCTCTCGTAGGATGACGAGGGAGGATCCCCGGTGGAGTATTGTGTTGGTGAGTAGTGGACTCGTGTGCGAAAACTATTTTACTAGTGGAGTCTCGTAGGATAGCTTAGCCAAGAGTCAAAGCTGGCTTGCTGCAATAACTCCACCACCTTCTTGAGAATGAGCATGTATAGTAGGTTCTGATGTAAGACTTGCTGAGTACCTTTGTACTCGTGTTTGTTTAATTACTATTTTCAGACGACAACACCACCCCTCCGATGGGTTTTATGTAGATCTCGACGTCGATGAGTGACTTGCCACCCAGGTGGTGATCCTGGCCATGGAGGGCCCTATGTAGATAGACAGGCTTCGAGAAGCCTTCTTTCTTTCTAGTGTCTGTACTCAGACTATTTGCTTCCGCATGTGCTTGTATGCTTGCATGACTTGAGTGTCGGGTCATGTGACCCCTACCTGTATGAACATGTTATGTATGGCTCTCTGGAGCCTTTAAATAAAGTACTTGAGTTGTAGAGTTTTGTTGTGATGCCATGTTGTATTTGCACATATCGAGCATATTGTGTGTATGATTGAAATGCTTGGTATGTGTGGGATCCGACAATCTAGTTGTTTATCCTTGGCAGCCTTTCTTATGGGGAAATGTTGTCTAGTGTTCCTCGAGCCATATAGTCCGCTATAGCCCGGTTCACCGGAGTCCTGCTAGCCCAGCACTACTGCTCAGGACACTTGACTGGCCGGCATGTGTTTCACTTCGTTCCTATGTCTGTCCCTTTGGGGAAATGTCACGCGGTGACATCCGGAGTCCTGCCTAGCTTGCTACAGCCTGGGTTCCCCGGAGTCCTGTTAGCCCAGTGCTACAGCCCGGATTCACTCGCTGATGACCGACATGCTCGATGTGATTCATGTATGCCTGTCTCCATAGGTCTATGCCGCTTTGGGTTCACGACTAGCCATGTCGGCCCGGGTTCTCCGTCATATGGATGCTAGCGACACTATCATATACGTGAGCCAAAAGGTGCAAACGGTCCCGGGCCATGGTAAGGCGACACCCGTGGGGATACCGTGCGTGAGGCCGCAATGTGATATGAGGTGTTACCGGCTAGATCGATGTGATTTGGAATCGGGGTCCTGACAACCATCATCAACCAAGCAGATGACCTCGAGGACTACACGGGTCCCCAAGAGAGGTCATACTCTTTCGTGTCTGCTTATGTTATGCATCACTTAATATTACATGCTACTTTATCGTGTTCACCGATTAGACTCTGAGTCTGCTCCAAACTAATGCTCAAACTTGAGCTTTTAAATGGTTGTGGGGGTACATATTGGGGCCGCAATCAATAGTATATACATCTGGTTAATCTCTGGTGTCTACTATGAGTTTCATGTTGGGTGGGAAACAAACAGTAAAGAAGCCATTATCTGTATTTTTTTACTAAAGCCATTATCTGCCTGCTATCATTGGTTTTGGGTCTATCCACAGGTTGCTACCATCACTCTGGATTTCTGCATGCACTCCTTACATAATCTCACTGTGTTTTATTCCTATGCATGTCAGTTATTGAACACAATGGAACTGAACATGTAGAGCAAAAGAGACGAGCCTTGTGTGGCAATAAAATTTCATGCAGACATCGCTACATGGTAGGTGCAAAGGCAGCCCCCCTCCACCTATTTCGAATTGTAATCGAGAGGAAGATTTCTATTTCGAGGGGGATTCGGAAGGAGAAGACCACTCCTATTTACCCCCTGAGGTCTTTGCTCTAACTTGGCATGCTAATGTTTGTTATATCATGCATATGGATCCTTGCATTGCTTACTTTATACATCAAATATGTCATCTGCTTAGTTTAGACATGCTTTGTGTGAATGCCATCTATTTAGTTTATTCATCATTTATGTGAATTATGCAATGCCATCTTGTTTAGCCAGGCATCACATATGTGAATTTTGCAATGCCATCCTGCTTATCCAGTCATCTTATATGTGAATTATATCAGGCATCCTTTTTTTCGTTACGTATTACATTTGTCAACAATGTTAGTACATTCAACTACTCTTCGTGTGCATCATCCATTTGACATGGTGATGGAAAATTCTGGAGTGAAAACAAGGTCTTCAGAGCAGATTGTGCTATCTGACGAAGAGCATATCTCACTGGTTATGGATAGCTCTTCAGAGGAGGATTCAGAGACAGATGAACACTCCTATTACCCCCCCCCAAGGTGTATGCTCTAACTTGGAAGCGTTATGTTGCGCATATCGTGCATATGGTCTCTTGCATTGCTATGTCATTTGATTAGTTTAGACATGCTTTGTGTGAATGCCACCTGTTTAATGTCTAATTACCATATATGTGAATTATGCATTGCCATCTTGTTGCAAGACATTATATATGTGAATTATGCAATGCTATCTTGTTGCAAAGGCATTATATATGTGAATTATCCAATGACATGTTGTTTAGCCAATCATCATGTATGTCCATTATATAATGCTATCATTTTTTTGTATTACGTGTTCCATTTGTCGACAATATTTGTATATTCAACTACTCTTCTTGTGCATCAGCCATTTGATGCGGTGATGGAAGTATCTAGAGTGAAAACAAGGTATTCAGAGCAGACAATGCTACCTGCTGAAGCATACATCTTGCTGGTTACAGAGAGCTCCTCAGAGGAGGATTAAGAGACTGATGACAAGTCCTATTTCCCCCCTGAGGTCTATGCTCAAACATGGTAGGGTTATATTACCCATGTCATGCATGTTGTCTTGCATTGCTTAGTTTTTACATCATATATGGATTGCCATCTGCTTACTTGCTTACTATATAAATCGTATATTTGAATTATATCACGCCATCATGCTTACATACACAGCATGTATCTGAATTATGGCATGGCAACCCATTTAATAAAGACATCATATAGTTATATCATCCCATCCTGTTTAGTGTTTGTAGTCATCATATTTTGAATTATGTCATTCTATCCACGAATTATATAATGCTATCATGTTTCCATAGGCGACATGTATGTGAATTATGGCATGCCGACCTATTTAATGAACACATTATATAGTTATATCATGTCATCCTGTTTACATAGTCATCATATTTTGAACTATGTATTTCCATCTTTTTTGGTTAGCCATCATAATGTGAAATTGTGTCATGCTATCCTGTTTAGTTAGCCAACAAATATGTGAAATTGTGTCATGCTATCATGTTTGGTTAGACAACATAAATGTGAATTATTTCATGCCCTCTTTTATTCCCCACTATCCATTGCACATGTCTTATCATATAATGTATGTACATTCAATTACTTTTCTTGTTTATCTGCCATTTGAATTGGAGAGGGTGATGGCAGTATCTAATGGAGTAACAACACGGTCTTCAGAAAAGATAGTGCCACAAGTTGATGCAGATAGAACCATGGTTGTACTTGCCCAAGAACCATGTCGGTGGGAACGACGCCTATGGGATCACTTGGATCCCTTCTACGATCGGCGAGCGCGGGGTCGTGAGAAGAGCAGGTTTAGGAGCTAGCACACGGATCGTTTACCCAGGTTCGGGCCGCCAGGATGCGTAAAACCCTAGTCCTGCTTTGGTGGATGTATTGACTGTTCTTGAGCTCTTTTCAACTAGCTACGGTGGTTGTGCCGTCCCAAAAAGCCGAATCCCTCTCCTAGTCACCTCGGGCCTCCTTTTATAGGAAAAAGGGGTTGTCACAGTGGCACACAGGAGGTAGAAAGGCCTACAGTGTGTGAGCTTATTGCACAGCATTATGGGACAAAGCGCCTTAAATGCGCTACGTAGGTGTCCATTAGCTTTATCGGGGCCGGGAACGAGGCCCGTCCTGTCTATCGCCACTCCGCCTCACTTCAACACGCGCCCAGGCTAGCGATACATGCAGCGCCATGTAGGCAGGCAGGCAGCTGAGGTGGCGCGGTGGTAGGACCTTCATGAAGGTCTGCCTGTCACCACGCAGGTGCTTGCTGATTTGGCCTGGAAGCTGCATGTTGCCACGCAGGTGCCTGCCCAGCTGGTTGGGCTGGCAGCTGCATGCGAAAAGCGGCGGAGTCTTGGCTGGTGCGGCCCTGGCAGTGGCCCTGCTGGCGTCTTCGGCAAGGGCCTTGCCGAGGGCCCGGCAAGGGTCTTGCCGTGGTGTCGTAGTCGTCCCCGGGAAGACGCTTGCCGAGGGTCTTGTGGATTTCCTCGGCTAGGATCCTCCCGAGGGTCGCAGTCTTCTGGTCCTCATCTGAACTCATATGTTTATGATCTTGACGAAGATCTGCATGCCACCACGGAGATGCCTCCCGAGCCCTGGTCCCAATGTAGTTGTTGACGGCGTTCGGAACCTTTGGGCTCAAGGGTGGCTCACTCTCCTAGCGTTGGGCATGTTGCCCTGGCAAGGCTCTTGTCGGGGCTGTGGGGGGGGGGGGCTCGGCAAGGATCTTGCCGAGGGAGTCCACGTCGCCCTCTTACACTCATGTGCTTCTGGTCTTGGCGTCGCCTTGGTTGTCTTGTGCTTCAGCTTCTCTCGGGCTTCTCTCCTCTGCCCTGCTAAGTGTGGCCGCAGCGCATGGCTCTAACTGTCCGTGCACAAGTAAAGGGGTCAAAAGGAGAGCCCATACTTTTGTACACCGACAGGAGTCCCTGGGCCTGGTCCACACATAAGCATGACGCGTTGTTGGGCCAGGCCCAAAATGGTGCGCGGGTAGTCGGGGCGGGATTTTACCGCAGTAATTTTTTGTCCGCAGCGCTTCCCCACGACCCGCGTTGAACGCGCAAGGTGGAGGGTCGTGCGTGATGTGGGGGTCATGCGTGGGGCGGTTCCCGCACGCATGCGTCACATCAGGGTAAAGAGGCGGCTCGCGCCTTCCCCATAAAAGGAGGGAAGCGCATAGGCACGTCCCATTTACTTGGGTGGACTCGGGTCGTGGCCTTAAAGGCGCCCAGGCCCCATGATCACGGTGTGGGGAGGGATTGCTTCGCCCGTCCCTTTAATGTTGCTCGCTCGCCATGTGTCCCTCATGCAGGTGGCTGGAGGTGGAGGCGGGAAATCGGGTCGTCGCTGATTGGGGGAAGCGGGCCGGTCCTAATTCCCTGCACCCCCGATGACCGGATTGGTCGAGTGGGGCGGCCGATCCCTGACTCCGCTCCTTTATAAGAAGGGGAGGGGGAGGCATTCCACATTCTTCCATCACCAGTCTCCTTCCACCTCCGCTTATTTCTTCCATTCGCTATGGCAAGAGGAAGCGCTAGCCTTTCGAGGGTGGCGACGAGGGTTGCTGCTCGTCAGTGCATTCCTCCTCCCCAAGAGCTTGTGGCAGCGGAACAGGTCACCAGAGGAAGGGGGAGGGGGCGAGGCCGAGGTCGCCGTGGTGCTCGGGGGAGAGGAGGACAGGGTGGCACATCGGCCTCGCCTCCGCCAGTGATGCCTCCCCCGACGGAGCGCCACGTCGAGGACCAGCCCCGCGAGTTCTTCATCAGGTTGCGCCGGCCACCGTGTCGCCGCCTCCGTCTCCCTACTGTATTTGCTCGGGAGATGGAGCTTGATCCACACCAGACCCTCTGGTTGCACATGAGGAGCTGCCGGAACGGCGGCACGCGGGTCGACGTCGACTTCCCCGCTCCTCACGTCATGTACCTCTGTCGCGGATGGAAGACGTTCACTCGCACCCACAGCTTGGCGGCGGGGCTTGTCCTGTACTTAGAGTTAATGGAGGGCAGCCTGCTCTCCATCAAGGTCTTTGGATATCTTGAAACTCGCTTGAAGTGCTGTGTGGAGAGCTCCTCCAACGATGAAGATTCCTCCTCAAGCAGGAGTGACGAGGAAGACAGCGACAGCGACGACGAGGGAGTCGAGCAGCAGGATGCCGACTCCGACTTCGAATGCCCGTGCCACCCCTCCCTCGGCCACGCGCACTACCGAGGGCCACCGTCGCCAAGCTCTCCATCGGGGCGCTCCCCGTCGTCTCCTTGGGCGGCTGGCGTAGGAGGGCCGGAGAAGGCGAAGAAGGCGGGTGGCGGCCGTCAAGTCGGAGTACGCAGGCACCAATGCCTTCGTCACGTATTGCCGGACCGCTGCCTCATCTTCCAGCTCCCCTCCTGGCACCGGGACGTTCTCTTGATGCCTTCTGCTCCTCGCACCTCGCCTAGGCGCTCTTTTCGCCCTCCTTCCCTTTTGTTCCACCTTCTGAGGAGAGGGACAAGAAAAGGATTACGGGCATCTTATCCTTTTTTAGTTTGTAAGCCTGCGGGCACTTGTTAATTTTAAGACTTGTTATCCCATTGCTCATGTTTTTAATTCCGTATGAACTGTACCTGTATGGGATGTTTTTAATGAAAAAGTGTGCTTGTCGGGTTCTTTGTGCGTGAGCGAGGCCCATGCCAAGGATAAATCCTTGTTATTTCGAAGATAAACATTGTCTCCCGGCAACAGGCCTTGCCATCCCCCCGCTTCAGTCGACCATTCTTGCGCTCTTGGCGGAGACATGGGCGAAGTAGAGTTAGGCCCCTCATTCATCTTCTCGCCACCACGACTACTACCAAATCCCGACCCAGGAGGTAGCTCTTGGGTAAAGGAAAGGGGACATGGTGGTTTTAAGAACATAAACGACGTTTCACATGTCCCAGTTTTATACGAAAACGCATAACAGGGGGATAAAAGACTTATCTGAATCCGCAGCCCCCCGGCAACCTTGGTTTGCCGTGGTTGGATCCTTCTATCTTCAGCCCCCGGCAGTCTTGACCTGCCGGGGCCGGAGCGCCGGTTCGTTCTCTTTTTCCCAAGCGGCTCAGCAGAAGTGTCTGCATGCCCTGCGAACCAAAGAGAACAGAAAGACACACACTCGACCTCTAGGCTAGGGGTTAGTCGTCGCTAAGCACTATCAACCCTAACCAAGGGAGAGACTTATCCTAGCATGCATGCTATAAATTAGGGCATTAGTGCTTCGTTTATTTATGCTCAGGGTCTATGCTTGGCTTTGTACAGAGGGTCACATGCCTTGCCGGCAAGGCTCTTACAAAAGGTGGTTTGCCGGGAGGCCCGGCAACCGCGCCTTATGCATAAAACTTGCGAAGATGTTCGATGTTCCAGGAATTGCTCACTGGGACAGCATCTTCGGTCTCCAGGCAGACTGCACCGGGCCTGGTGACTCGTATTACCCGATAAGGGCCTTCCCACTTTGGCGTCAACTTGTTGGAATTCTTGGCCGACTAAACGCATCGAAGAAAAAGGTCGCCTTCCCCAAAGCTTCGGGCATGAACCTTGCGGCTATGGTAGCAGCGCAAGGCTTGCTAGTAGCATGCTGCTCTCACAGCCGCCCGAAGACGATCTTTCTCAAGGAGCGTTGCGTCATCTTGCCGCAATCGCTCTTGCTCAGGATCGTCGTAAGAAAGCACTCGAGGTGACCCGTATATGAGTCCTATGGGGAGAACTGCTTCTGCCCCGTATACTAGGGCAAAGGGTGTCTGGCCGGTGGCTCGATTTTGCGTCGTTCTGATCGACCAAAGAACCACCAGTAACTCATCAATCCAGCGCCTTCCGCTTTTGTGCAGCTTGCCAAAAGTCTTTGTTCTCAGGCCTCGTAGTACTTCAGCATTTGCCCTCTCCGCCTGGCCGTTGCTCCGTGGGTGTGCCACGGAAGCGAAATAGACCTTGTTGCCGAGGTCTTGGGTGTACTGCATGAAGGTGTGGCCTGTGAACTACGTGCCGTTGTCGATGATGACTCTGTTTGGCACACCAAAACGGCAGACTAGTCCCTTGAAAAACTTGATGGTTGACTGTGCTGTCACCTTCCTCACTGCCTCCACCTCCGGCCACTTTGTGAACTTGTCGATTGCAACGTACAAGTACTCAAAGCCCCCGACAACGCGAGGGAAAGGGCCCAGTATGTCGAGCCCCAAAACCGAAAACGGCCAGGAGAGAGGGATTGTTTGAAGGGCTTGAGCTGGTTGATGAAGCTTCTTCGAATGGAACTGGCACGCTTCACACCTGGTTACTAGTGTCGTCACATCCTAGAGGGCGGTGGGCTAGAAGAAGCCTTATCGGAATGCCTTCCCGGCAAGGGCCCTCGACCCTATGTGGGAGCCACATATGCCTCTATGTAGCTCTGCCAATAGCTCCAGTCCTTCCTCCCGGGGGATGCACTTCAATTTCACATTGTTCGATCTTTTTCTGTACAGGACGTCATCAACGAACTGGTACAAAGCAGAACAATGATGTCTACTACACAACCTTCTTCTTGTAGACGTTGTTGCGCCTCCAAGTGCAGAGGTTTGTAGGACAGTAGCAAATCTCCCTCAAGTGGATGACCTAAGGTTTATCAATCCGTAGGAGGCGTAGGATGAAGATGGTCTCTCTCAAACAACCCTGCAACCAAATAATAAAGAGTCTCTTGTGTCCCCAACACACCCAATACAATGGTAAATTGTATGGGTGCACTAGTTCGGCGAAGAGATGGTGATACAAGTGCAATATGGATAGTAGACAATAGTTTTTGTAATCTGAAAATATAAAAACAGCAAGGTAACTAATGATAAAAGTGAGCGTAAACGGTATTGCAATGCGTTGAAACAAGGCCTAGGGTTCATACTTTCACTAGTGCAAGTTCTCTCAACTATAATAACATAATTGGATCACATAACTATCCCTCAACATGCAACAAAGAGTCACTCCAAAGTCACTAATAGCGGAGAACAAACGAAGAGATTATGGTAGGGTACGGAACCACCTCAAAGTTATTCTTTCCAATCAATCCGTTGGGCTATTCCTATAAGTTTCACAAACAGCCCTATAGTTCGTACTAGAATAACACCTTAAGACACAAATCAACCAAATCCGTAATGTCACCTAGATACTCCAATGTCACCTCAAGTATCCGTGGGTATGATTATACGATATGCATCACACAATCTCAGATTCATCTATTCAACCAACACATAGAACTTCAAAGAGTGCCCCAAAGTTTTCACCGGAGAGTCCAGACGAAAACTTGTGCCAACCCCTATGCATAGATTCCCAAGGTCACGAAACCCGCAAGTTGATCACCAAAACATACATCAAGTGAATCACACGATATCCCATTGTCACCACAGATACCCACATGCAAGACATACATCAAGTGTTCTCAAATCCTTAAACACTCAATCCGATAAGATAACTTCAAAGGGAAAACTCAATCCATTACAAGAGAGTAGAGGGGGAGACACATCATAAGATCCAACTATAATACCAAAGCTCGTGATACATCAAGATCGTATCACCTAAAGAACACAAGAGAGATCGATCAAACACATAGCTACTGGTACATACCCTCGGCCCCGAGGGAGAACTACTCCCTCCTCGTCATGGAGAGCACCGGGATGATGAAGATGGCCACCGGAGAGGTGTTCCCCCTCCGGCAGGGTGCCGAAACGGGTCTAGATTGGTTTTCGGTGGCTACGGAGGCTTCTGGCGGCGGAACTCCCGATCTATTCTGTTCCTCGAAGGTTTTAGGGTATATGGGTATGTATGGGAGGAAGAAGTACGTCGATGGACCTCCGGCCTGTCCACGAGGCAGGAGGGCACGCCCCCCACCCTCGTGGGCAGCCCGGGACTCTCCTGGTCCAACTCCAATTCTCCGTGGGCTTCTTCTGGTCCAAAAATAAGTTTTGTGAAGTTTCAGGTTACTTGAACTCCATTTGATTTTCCTTTTCTGCGATACTCTAAAACAAGGAAAAAACAGAAACTGGCACTGGGCTCTGGGTTAATAGGTTAGTCCCAAAGATAATATAAAAGTGTATAATAAAGCCCATAAACATTCAAAACAGATAATATAATAGCATGGAACATTTGAAAATTATAAATACGTTGGAGATGTATCAGCATCCCCAAGCTTAAATCCCGCTCGTCCTCGAGTAGGTAAATGATAAAACAGAATTTTTGATGTGGAATGCTACCTAACATATTTCTCTAAGTAATTCTCTTCATTTTGGCATGAATGTTCAGATCCATAAGATTCAAGACAAAATTTTAATATTGACATAAAAATAATAATACTTCAAGCATACTAACTAAGGAATCATGTCTTCTCAAAATAACATGGCTAAAGAAAGCTATCGCTACAAAATCATATAGTCTCGCTATGCTCCATCTTCACCACACAACGTATTTAAATAATGCACAACCCCGATGACAAGCCAAGTTATTGTTTCATACTTTTGATGTTCTCAAACTTTTTCAATCTTCACGCAATACATGAGCGTGAGCCATGGACATAGCACTATAGGTGGAACAGAGTGGTGGTTGTGGAGAAGACAAAAAGGAGAAGATAGTATCACATCAACTTGGCGTATCAACGGGCTATGGAGATGCCCATCAATAGATATCAATGTGAGTGAGTAGGGATTGCCATGCAACGGATGCACTAGAGCTATAAATGTATGAAAGCTCAACAAAAGAAACTAAGTGGGTGTGCATCCAACTTGCTTGCTCACGAAGACCTAGGGCACTTGAGGAGGCCCATTGTTGGAATATACAAGCCAATTTCTATAATGAAAAATTCCCACTAGTATATGAAAGTGACGAAACAAGAGACTCTCTATCATGAAGATCATGGTGCTACTTTGAAGCACAAGTGTGGAAAAAAGGATAGTAGCATTGTCGCTTTTATTTTTATTTTTATTTTTTTATTTGGCCTTTCTTTTTTCTCTCTTTTTTGGGACAATGCTCTATTAATGATGATCATCACACTTCTATTTATTTACAAATCAAAGATTACAAGTCGATACTTAGAACAAGATATGACTCTATATGAATGCCTCCGGTGGTGTACCGGGATGTGCAATGACTCATGAGTGACATGTATGAAAGAATTATGAACGGTGGCTTTGCCACAAATACGATGTCAACTACATGATCATGCAAAGCAATATGACAATGATGATGCGTGTCATAATAAACGTAATGGTGGAAAGTTGCATGGCAATATTTTTCGGAATGGCTATGGAAATGCCATAATAGGTAGGTATGGTGGCTGTTTTGAGGAAGGTATATGGTGGGTTTATGGTACCGGCCAAAGTTTCACGGTACTAGAGAGGCTAGCAATGGTGGAAGCGTGAGAGTGCGTATAATCTATTAGGCCTTCTTCTTGTAGACATTGTTGGGCCTCCAAGTGCAGAGGTTTGTAGGACAGTAGCAAATTTCCCTCAAGTGGATGACCTAAGGTTTATCAGTCCGTAGGAGGCGTAGGATGAAGATGGTCTCTCTCAAACAACCCTGCAACCAAATAACAGAGAGTCTCTTGTGTCCCCAACACACCCAATACAATGGTAAATTGTATAGGTGCACTAGTTCGGCGAAGAGATGGTGATACAAGTGCAATATGGATTGTAGATAATAGTTTTTGTAATCTGAAAATATAAAAACACCAAGGTAACTAATGATAAAAGTGAGCATAAACAGTATTGCAATGCGTTGAAACAAGCCCTAGGGTTCATACTTTCACTAGTGCAAGTTCTCTCAACAATAATAACATAATTGGATCACATAACTATCCCTCAACATGCAACAAAGAGTCACTCCAAAGTCACTAACAGCGGAGAACAAACGAAGAGATTATGGTAGGGTACGGAACCACCTCAAAGTTATTCTTTCCAATCAATCCGTTGGGCGATTCCTATAAGTGTCACAAACAGCCCTAGAGTTCGTACTAGAATAACACATTAAGACACAAATCAACCAAATCCCTAATGTCACCTAGATACTCCAATGTCACCTCAAGTATCCGTGGGTATGATTATACGATATGCATCACACAATCTCAGATTCATGTATTCAACCAACACATAGAACCTCAAAGAGTGCCCCAAAGTTTTCACCGGAGAGTCAAGACGAAAACTTGTGCCAACCCCTATGCATAGATTCCCAAGGTCACGAAACGCGCAAGTTGATCACCAAAACATACATCAAGTGAATCACGCGATATCCCATTGTCACCACAGATACGCACATGCAAGACATACATCAAGTGTTCTCAAATCCTTAAAGACTCAAGCCGATAAGATAACTTCAAAGGGAAAACTCAATCCATTACAAGAGAGTAGAGGGGGAGACACATCATAAGATCCAACTATAATAGCGAAGCTCGCGATACATCAGGATCGTATCACCTCAAGAACACGAGAGAGAGAGAGAGAGAGAGAGAGAGAGATCAAACACATAGCTACTGGTACATACCCTTATCCCCGAGGGAGAACTACTCTCTCCTCGTCATGGAGAGCACCAGGATGATGAAGATGGCCACCAGAGAGGGACTCTCCCTCCGGAAGGGTGCCAGAACGAGTCTAGATTGGTTTTCGGTGGCTACGGAGGCTTCTGGCAGCGGAACTCCTTATCTATTCTGTTCCTCAAACGTTTTAGGGTATATGGGTATATATGGGAGGAAGAAGAACGTCCGTGGACCTCCGGGCTGTCCATGAGGCAGGGGGTGCGCCCAGGGGGGTGGGCGCTGTTGGGGAACGTTGCAGAAAACAAAAAATTTCCTATGGTTTCACCAAGATCCATCTATGAGTTCATCTAGCAACGAGTTATCGGATGCATCTGCATACCTTTGTAGATCACGAGCGGAAGCGTTCAAAGAACGGGGATGATGTAGTCGAACACGATGTGATCCAAATCACCGGAGATTCTAGCACCGAACGGACGGCACCTCCGCGTTCAACACACGTACGGTCAGCGTAACGTCTCCTTCTTCTTGATCCAGCAAGGGGGAAGGAGAAGTTGATGAAGATCCAGCAGCACGACGGCGTGGTGGTGGATGCAGGGCGTCACAGTAGCAGGGCTTCGCCTATACTACTAGAGAGGGAGATGTAACAGGGGAGAGAGAAGGCGCCAAGGATGCAGGGGTCGGCTGCCCCCTTCCCCCCCTCCCTTTATATAGTCCCCTAGGGGGGGCGCCGGCCCCTTGGAGATTGGATCTCCCAAGGGGGGCGGCGGCCAAGGGCTGGAGTGGCCCCCAAGCCAAGGTGGGGAGCCCCCCCACCCCTAGGGTTTCAACCCTAGGCGCATGGGGTGGGCCTAGGGGGGCACACCAGCCCACTATGGGCTGGTTGCCCTCCCACTTTGGCCCATGGGGCCCTCCGGGAGGGGTGGCCCCACCCGGTGGACCCCCGGGACCCTTCCGGTGGTCCCGGTACAATACCGGTGACCCCAGTACAATACCGGTGACCCCGAAACTTGTCCCGATGGCCGAAACAGCACTTCCTATATATAATTCTTTACCTCCGGACCATTCCGGAACTCCTCGTGACGTCTGGGATCTCATCCGGGACTCCGAACAACATTCGGGTTACTGCATATACATATCTTCACAACCCTAGCATCACCGAACCTTAAGTGTGCAGACCCTACGGGTTTGGGAGACAAGCAGACATGACCGAGACGACTCTCCGGTCAATAACCACCAGCGGGATCTGGATACCCATGTTGGCTCCCACATGCTCCATGATGATCTCATCGGATGAACCACGATGTCGAGGATTCAATCAACCCCGTATGCAATTCCCTTTGTCAATCGATATGTTACTTGCCCGATATTCGATCGTCGGTATCCCAATACCTCGTTCAATCTCGTTACCGGCAAGTCACTTTACTCGTACCATAATGCATGATCCCGTGACCAAACACTTGGTCACTTTGAGCTCATTATGATGATGCATTACCGAGTGGGCCCAGTGATACCTCTCCGTCACACGGAGTGACAAATCCCAGTCTTGATCCGTGTCAACCCAACAGATACTTTTGGAGATACCCGTAGTCTACCTTTATAGTCACCCAATTACGTTGTGACGTTTGGTATACCCAAAGCACTCCTACGGTATCCGGGAGTTACACGATCTCATGGTCTAAGGAAAAGATACTTGACATTGGAAAAACTCTAGCAAACGAACTATACGATCTTTATGCTATGTTTAGGATTGGGTCTTGTCCATCACATCATTCTCCTAATGATGTGATCTCGTTATCAATGACATCCAATGTCCATAGTCAGGAAACCATGACTATCTGTTGATCAACGAGCTAGTCAACTAGAGGCTTACTAGGGACATGTTGGTGTCTGTTATTCACACATGTATTACGGTTTCTGGATAACACAATTATAGCATGAATAAAGACAATTATCATGAACAAGGAAATATAATAATAATGCTTTTATTATTGCCTCAAGGGCATATTTCCAATAGTCTCCCATTTGCACTAGAGTCAATAATCTAGTTACATTGTGATGAATCGAACACCCATGGAATTCTGGTGTTGATCATGTTTTCCCTAGGGAGAGGTTTAGTCAACGGATCTGCTACATTCAGGTCCGTATGTACTTTACAAATATCTATGTCTCCATCTTGAACGTTTTCACGAATGGAGTTGAAGCGAGGCTTGATGTGGCTTGTCTTCTTGTGAAACCTGGGCTCCTTGGCAAGAGCAATAGCTCCAGTGTTGTCACAGAAGAGTTTGATTGGCCCCGACGCATTGGGTATGACTCCGAGGTCGGTGATGAACTCCTTCACCCAAATTGCTTCATGTGCTGCCTCCGAGGCTGCCATGTACTCCGCTTCACATGTAGATCCCGCCACGACGCTTTGGTTGCAACTGCACCAGCTTACTGCCCCACCATTCAAAATATACACGTATCCGGTTTGTGACTTTGAGTCATCCAGATCTGTGTCGAAGCTAGCGTCGACGTAACCCTTTACGACGAGCTCTTCGTCACCTCCATAAACGAGAAACATTTCCTTAGTCCTTTTCAGGTACTTCAGGATATTCTTGACCGCTGTCCAGTGTTCCTTGCCGGGATTACTTTGGTACCTTCCTACCAAACTTACCGCAAGGTTTACATCAGGTCTGGTACACAGCATGGCATACATAATAGAACCTATGGCTGAGGCATAGGGGATGACACTCATCTCTTCTATATCTTCTGCCGTGGTCGGACATTGAGCTGAACTCAATTTCATACCTTGTAACACAGGCAAGAACCCCTTCTTAGACTGGTCCATATTGAACTTCTTCAATATCTTATCAAGGTATGTGCTTTGTGAAAGACCTATGAGGCGTCTCGATCTATCTCTATAGATTTTGATGCCTAATATATAAGCAGCTTCTCCAAGGTCCTTCATTGAAAAACTCTTATTCAAGTAGGCCTTAATGCTGTCCAAGAGTTCTATATCATTTCCCATCAAAAGTATGTCATCTACATATAATATGAGAAATGCTACAGAGCTCCCACTCACTTTCTTGTAAACACAGGCTTCTCCATAAGTCTGCGTAAACCCAAACGCTTTGATCATCTCATCAAAGCGAATGTTCCAACTCCGAGATGCTTGCACCAACCCATAAATCGAGCGTTGGAGCTTGCACACCTTGTTAGCATTCTTTGGATCGACAAAACCTTCCGGCTGCATCATATACAATTCTTCCTTAAGGAAACCATTAAGGAATGCCGTTTTGACGTCCATTTGCCATATCTCATAATCATAGTATGCGGCAACTGCTAACATAATTCGGACGGACTTCATCTTCGCTACTGGTGAGAAAGTCTCATCGTAGTCAACCCCTTGAACTTGTCGATAACCCTTAGCGACAAGCCGAGCTTTATGGATGGTCACATTACCATCCGCGCCTGTCTTCTTCTTAAAGATCCATTTATTTTCTATGGCTCGCCGATCATCGGGCAAGTCAGTCAAAGTCCATACTTCATTTTCATACATGGATCCTATCTCGGATTTCATGGCTTCCAGCCATTTGTCGGAATCTGGGCCCGCCATCGCTTCTTCATAGTTCGAAGGTTCACCGTTGTCTAACAACATGATTTCCAAGACAGGGTTGCCTTACCACTCTGGTGCGGAACGTGTCCTTGTGGACCTTCGAAGTTCAGTAGCAACTTGATCTGAAGTTTCATGATCATCATCATTAACTTCCTCTCTAGTCGGTGCAGGCACCTCAGGAACATTTTCTAGAGTTGCGCCATTTTCCGGTTCAAGAGGTAACACTTCATCAAGTTCTACTTTCCTCCCACTTACTTCTTTCGAGAGAAACTCTTTCTCTAGAAAGGATCCATTCTTGGCAACAAAGACCTTGCCTTCGGATCTGACGTAGAAGGTATACCCAATAGTTTCTTTAGGGTATCCTATGAAGACGCATTTTTCCGACTTGGGTTCGAGATTTTCAGGTTGAAGTTTTTTGACATAAGCATCGCATCCCCAAACTCTTAGAAACGACAGCTTAGGTTTCTTCCCAAACCATAATTCATACGGTGTCGTCTCAACGGATTTCGACGGAGCCCTATTTAAAGTGAATGCGGCAGTCTATAAAGCATAGCCCCAAAAGGAAAGCGGTAAATCGGTAAGAGACATCATAGATCGCACCATATCTAATAGAGTGCGATTACGACGTTCGGACACACCATTACGCTGAGGTGTTCCAGGTGGCGTGAGTTGTGAAACTATTCCACATTTCCTTAAGTGTGTGCCAAATTCGTGACTCGAGTATTCTCCTCCACGATCTGATCGTAAAAACTTGATTTTCCTGTCACGTTGATTCTCAACCTCACTCTGAAATTCTTTGAACTTTTTGAAGGTTTCAGACTTGTGTTTCATTAAGTAGATATACCCATATCTACTCAAGTCATCAGTGAGGGTGAGAACATAACGATAGCCACCGCGAGCCTCAACACTCATTGGACCGCACACATCAGTATGTATGATTTCCAATAAGTTGGTTGCTCGCTCCATTGTTCCTGAGAACGGAGTCTTGGCCATTTTACCCATGAGGCATGGTTCGCACGTGTCAAATGATTCATAATCAAGAGACTCTAAAAGTCCATATGCATGGAGCTTCTTCATGCGTTTGACACCTATGTGACCAAGGCGGTAGTGCCACAAGTATGTGGGACTATCGTTATCAACCTTACATCTTTTGGTTTTCACACTATGAACATGTGTAGCATTACGCTCGAGAAAGAATAAACCATTCACCATTGGAGCATGACCATAAAATATATCTCTCATATAAATAGAACAACCATTATTCTCAGATTTAAATGAGTAGCCATCTCGAATTAAACGAGATCTCGATACAATGTTCATACTCAAAGCTGGCACTAAATAACAATTATTAAGGTTTAAAACTAATCCCGAGGGTAAATGTAGAGGTAGCGTGCCGACGGCGATCACATTGACCTTGGAACCATTCCCGACGCGCATCGTCACCTCGTCCTTTGCCAGTCTCCGCTTATTCCGCAGCTCCTGCTTTGAGTTACAAATGTGAGCAACTGCACCGGTATCAAATACCCAAGAGCTACTACGGGTACTAGTAAGGTACACATCAATTACATGTATATCACATATACCTTTCATTTTGCCGGCCTTCTTGTCCGCTAAGCATTTGGGGCAATTCCGCTTCCAGTGACCACTTCCCTTGCAATAAAAGCACTCAGTCTCGGGCTTGGGTCCATTCTTTCGCTTCTTCCCGGCAGCTTTCTTGCCAGGCGCGGCAACTTCCTTGCCGTCCTTCTTGAAGTTCTTTTTACCCTTGCCCTTCTTGAACTTAGTGGTTTTATTTACCATCAAAACTTGATGTTCCTTCTTGACTTCTACCTCTGCTGATTTCAGCATTGCAAATACCTTAGGAATGGTATTTTGCATCCCCTGCATATTGAAGTTCATCACAAAGCTCTTGTAGCTTGGTGGAAGCGACTGGAGGATTTTGTCAATGACCGCGTCATCCGGGAGATTAACTCCCAGCTGAGTCAAGCGGTTATGTAACCCAGACATAGTGAGTATGTGCTCACTGACAGAACTATTTTCCTCCATCTTACAGCTGAAGAATTTGTCGGAGACCTCATATCTCTCGATCCGGGCATGAGCTTGAAAAACCATTTTCAGCTCTTCGAACATCTCATATGCTCCATGTCTCTCAAAACGCTTTTGGAGTCCCGGCTCTAAGCTGTAAAGCATGCCGCACTGAACGAGGGAGTAGTCATCAACACGTGTCTGCCAAGCGTTCATAACGTCTTGGTTTTGTGGGACGGGAGCTTCACCTAGTGGTGCTTGTAGGACATAATCTTTCTTGGCAGCTATGAGGATGATCCTCAGGTTCCGGACCCAGTCCGTATAGTTGCTGCCATCGTCTTTCTGCTTGGTTTTCTCTAGGAACGCGTTGAAGTTGAGGACTACGTTGGCCATTTGATCTACAAGACATATTGTAAAGATTTTAGACTAAGTTCATGACAATTAAGTTCATCTAATCAAATTATTCAATGAACTCCCACTTAGATAGACATCCCTCTTCTAGTCATCTAAGTATAACATGATCCGTGTCAACTAGGCCGTGTCCGATCATCACGTGAGACGGACTAGTCAACGTCGGTGAACATCTTCATGTTGATCGTATCTTCTATACGACTCATGCTCGACCTTTCGGTCTACTGTGTTCCGAGGCCATGTCTGTACATGCTAGGCTCGTCAAGTCAACCTAAGTGTTTGCATGTGCAAATCTGTCTTACACCCGTTGTATGTGAACGTTGGAATCTATCACACCCAATCATCACGTGGTGCTTAGAAACGAACGAACTGTCGCAACGGTGCACAGTTAGGGGGAACACTTTCTTGAAATTATTATGAGGGATCATCTTATCTACTACCGTCGTTCTAAGTAAACAAGATACAAAACATGATAAACATCGCATGCAATCAAATAATAATAGTGACATGATATGGCCAATATCACACAGCTCCTTTGATCTCCATCTTGGGGCTCCATGATCATCCTGTCACCGGCATGACACCATGATCTCCATCATCATGATCTCCATCATCGTGTCTCCATGAAGTTTCTCACCAATTATTACTTCTACTACTATGGCTAACGCGTTTAGCAATAAAGTAAAGTAATTTACATGGCGTTTCTCAATGACACGCAGGTCATATAAAAAATATAAAGACAACTCCTATGGCTCCTGCCGGTTGTCATACTCATCGACATGCAAGTCGTGATTCCTATTACAATAGCATGAACAACTCATACATCACATATATGTCATTCATCATTCATCACAACTTTGGCCATATCATATCACAAAGCACTTGCTGCAAAAACAAGTTAGACGTCCTCTAATTGTTGTTGCAAGTTTTACGTGGCTGCAATAGGGTTCTAGCAAGAACGTTTTCTTACCTACGTGAAAGCCACAACGTGATTTGTCAACTTCTATTTACCCTTCATAAGGACCATTTTCATCGAATCCGCTCCAACTAAAATAGGAGAGACAGACACCCGCCAGCCACCTTATGCAACTAGTGCATGTTAGTCGGTGGAACCGGTCTCACGTAGGCATACGTGTAAGGTTGGTCCGGGCCGCTTCATCCCACAATACCGTTGAAGCAAGATAAGACTAGTAGGGGCAAGAAAGTTGACAACATCTACGCCCACAACAAATTGTGTTCTACTCGCGCAAGAAGAACTACGCATAGACCTAGCTCATGATGCCACTGTTGGGGAACGTTGCAGAAAACAAAAAATTTCCTACGGTTTCACCAAGATCCATCTATGATTTCATCTTGCAACGAGTTATCGGATGCATCTACATACCTTTGTAGATCATGAGCGGAAGCGTTCAAAGAACGGGGATGATGTAGTCGAACACGATGTGATCCAAATCACCGGAGATTCTAGCACCGAACGGACGGCACCTCCGCGTTCAACACACGTACGGTCAGCGTAACGTCTCCTTCTTCTTGATCCAGCAAGGGGGAAGGAGAAGTTGATGAAGATCCAGCAGCACGACGGCGTGGTGGTGGATGCAGGGCGTCACAGTAGCAGGGCTTCGCCTATACTACTAGAGAGGGAGATGTAACAGGGGAGAGAGTGTTGGAAATATGCCCTAGAGGCAATAATAAAAGCATTATTATTATATTTCCTTATTCATGATAATTGTCTTTATTCATGCTATAATTGTGTTATCCGGAAATCATAATACATGTGTGAATAACAGACACCAACATGTCCCTAGTAAGCCTCTAGTTGACTAGCTCGTTGATCAACGGATAGTCATGGTTTCCTGACTATGGACATTGGATGTCATTGATAACGAGATCACATCATTAGGAGAATGATCTGATGGACAAGACCCAATCCTAAACATAGCACAAGATCGTATAGTTCGTTTGCTAGAGTTTTCCAATGTCAAAGTATCTTTTCCTTAGACCATGAGATCGTGTAACTCCCGGATACCGTAGGAGTGCTTTGGGTGTACCAAACGTCACAACGTAACTGGGTGACTATAAAGGTAGACTACGGGTACCTCCGAAAGTGTCTGTTGAGTTGACATGGATCAAGACTGGGATTTGTCACTCCGTATGACGGAGAGGTATCACCGGGCCCACTCGGTAATGCATCATCATAATGAGCTCAAAGTGACCAAGTGTCTGGTCACGGGATCATGCATTACGGTACGAGTAAAGTGACTTGCCGGTAACGAGATTGAACGAGGTATTGGGATACCGACGATCGAATCTCGGGCAAGTAACATATCGATTGACAAAGGGAATTGCATACGGGGTTGATTGAATCCTCGACATCGTGGTTCATCCGATGAGATCATCGTGGAGCATGTGGGAGCCAACATGGGTATCCAGATCCCGCTGTTGGTTATTGACCGGAGAGTCGTCTCGGTCATGTCTGCTTGTCTCTCGAACCCGTAGGGTCTACACACTTAAGGTTCGGTGACGCTAGGGTTGTGAAGATATGTATATGTAGTAACCCGAATATTGTTCGGAGTCCCGGATGAGATCCCGGACGTCACGAGGAGTTCCGGAATGGTCCGGAGGTAAAGAATTATATATAGGAAGTGCTGTTTCGGCCATCGGGACAAGTTTCGGGTCACCGGTATTGTACCGGGACCACCGGAAGGGTCCCGGGGGTCCACCGGGTGGGGCCACCTATCCCGGAGGGCCCCATGGGCTGAAGTAGGAGGGAACCCAGCCCATAGTGGGCTGGGGCGCCACCCCCCTAGGGCCCATGCGGCTAGGGTTGAGGGGAAACCCTAGAGGGGGCGCCCCCTTGCTTGGGGGGCAAGCCCCCCACCCTAGGCCGCCGCCCCCCTAGTAGATCTCATCTACTAGGGCCGGCGCCCCCCCCTGGCACCCCTATATATAGTTGAGGAGAGGGAGGGACTTCATACCTGAGCCTTGGCGCCTCCCTCTTCCCCCTTTACGTCTCTCCCTCGTAGTATAGGCGAAGCCCTGCTACTGTGACGCCCTCCATCCACCACCACGCCGTCGTGCTGCTGGATCTTCATCAACCTCTCCTTCCCCTTGCTGGATCAAGAAGGAGGAGACGTCTCCCGTCCCGTACGTGTGTTGAACGCGGAGGTGCCGTCGGTTCGGCGCTTAGTCATCGGTGATTTGGATCACGTCATGTTCGACTACATCATCACCGTTCTTTGAACGCTTCCGTGCGCGATCTACAAAGGTATGTAGATGCATCCAATGACTCGTTGCTAGATGAACTCCTAGATGATCTTGGTGAAACGAGTAGGAAAATTTTTGTTTTCTGCAACGTTCCCCAACAGTGGCATCATGAGCTAGGTCTATGCATAGTTCTTCTTGTGCGAGTAGAACACAATTAGTTGTGGGCGTAGATTTTTCAACTTTCTTGCCGTTACTAGTCTTTTCTTTCTTCAGTGGTATTGTGGGATGAAGCGGCCCAGACCAACCTTACACGTACGCTTACGTGAGACCGGTTCCACCGACTAACATGCACTAGTTGCATAAGGTGGCTGGCGGGTGTCTGTCTCTCCCACTTTAGTTGGAGCGGATTCGATGAACAGGGTCCTTATGAAGGGTAAATAGAAGTTGACAAATCACGTTGTGGCTTTAACGTAGGTAAGAAGATGTTCTTGCTAGAACCCTAATTCAGCCACGTAAAACTTGCAACAACAATTAGAGGACGTCTAACGTGTTTTTGCAGCAAGTGGTTTGTGATATGATATGGCCAAAGTTGTGATGAATGATGAATGATCTATATGTGATGTATGAGATGTTCATGCTATTGTAATAGGAATCACGACTTGCATGTCGATGAGTATGACAACCGGCAGGAGCCATAGGAGTTGTCTTTATTCTTTTATATGACCTGCGTGTCATCAAGAAACGCCATGTAAATTACTTTACTTTATTGCTAAACGCGTTAGCCATAGTAGTAGAAGTAATAGTTGGCGAGCAACTTCATGGAGACACGATGATGGAGATCATGATGATGGAGATCATGATGATGGAGATCATGGTGTCAAGCTGGTGACACGATGATCATGGAGCCCCAAGATGGAGATCAAAGGAGCTATGTGATATTGGCCATATCATGTCACGTTAATTTTTTGATTACATGTGATGTTTATCATGTTTTGCATCTTGTTTACTTAGAACGACGGTAGTAAATAAGATGATCCCTCATAACAATTTCAAGAAGTGTTCTCCCCTAACTGTGCACCGTTCCTAAAGTTCGTCGTTTCTAAGCACGTCGTGATGATCGGGTGTGATGGATCCTTACGTTCACATACAACGGGTGTTGACGAGCCTAGCATGTACAGACATGGCCTCGGAACACATGCAAAACACTTAGGGTTATCTTGACGAGCCTGGCATGTACAGACATGGCCTCGGAACACAGAAGACCGAAAGGTCGAGCATGAGGCGTATAGAAGATACGATCAACATGAAGATGTTCACTGACGTTGACTAGTCCGTCTCACGTGATGATCGGACACGGCCTAGTCAAACTCGGATCATGTAATACTTAGATGACTAGAGGGATGTCTAATCTAAGTGGGAGTTCATTAATAATTTGATTAGATGAACTTAATTATCATGAACTTAGTCTAAAATCTTTGCAATATGTCTTGTAGATCAAATGGCCAACGTAGTCCTCAACTTCAACGCGTTCCTAGAGAAAACCAAGCTGAAAGACAATGGCAACAACTATACGGACTGGGTCCGGAACCTGAGGATCATCCTCATAGCTGCCAAGAAAGATTATGTCCTACAAGCACCGCTAGGTGATCCACCCGTCCCACAGAACCAAGACGTTATGAACGCTTGGCAGACACTTGTTGACGACTACTCCCTCGTTCAGTGCGGCATGCTTTACAGCGTAGAGCCGGGGCTCCAAAAGCGTTTTGAGAGACATGGAGCATATGAGATGTTGAAAGAGCTGAAAATGGTTTTTCAAGCTCATGCCCGGATCGAGAGATATGAAGTCTCCAAGAAGTTCTTCAGCTGTAAGATGGAGGAAAATAGTTCTGTCAGTGAGCACATACTCACTATGTCTGGGTTACACAACCGCTTGTCTCAGCTGGGAGTTAATCTCCCGGATGATGCGGTCATTGACAGATTCCTCCAGTCGCTTCCACCAAGCTACAAGAGCTTTGTGATGAACTTCAACATGCAGGGGATGCAAAAGACCATTCCTGAGTTGTTCTCAATGCTGAAATCAGCGGAGGTAGAAGTCAAGAAGGAGCATCAAGTGTTGATGGTCAATAAAACCACTAAGTTCAAGAAAGGCAAGGGTAAAAAGAACTTCAAGAAGGACGGCAAGGAAGTTGCCGCGCCCGGCAAGCAAGCTGCTGGGAAGAAGCCAAAGAATGGACCCAAGCCTGAGACTGAGTGCTTTTATTGCAAGGGAAGTGGTCACTGGAAGCGGAATTGCCCCAAATGCTTAGCGGACAAGAAGGCCGGCAAAATGAAAGGTATATTTGATATACATGTAATTGATGTGTACCTTACCAGTACCCGTAGTAGCTCTTGGGTATTTGATACCGGTGACGTTGCTCATATTTGTAACTCACAGCAGGAGCTGCGGAATAAACAGAGACTGGCGAAGGACGAGGTGATGATGCGCGTCGGGAATGGTTCCAAGGTTGATGTGATCACCGCCGGCACGCTGCCTCTACATTTACCTACGGGATTAGTTTTAAACCTCAATAACTGTTATTTAGTGCCAGCTTTGAGCATGAACATTGTATCGGGATCTCGTTTAATTCGAGATGGCCACTCATTTAAATCTGAGAATAATGGTTGTTCCATTTATATGAGAGATATGTTTTATGGTCATGCTCCTATGGTGAATGGTTTATTCTTAATGAATCTCGGACGTATTACTACACATGTTCATAATGTGAGTACCAAAAGATGTAAGGTTGATAATGATAGTCCCACATACTTGTGGCACTGCCGCCTTGGTCACATAGGTGTCAAACGCATGAAGAAGCTCCATGCAGATGGACTTTTAGAGTCTCTTGATTATGAATCATTTGACACGTGCGAACCATGCCTCATGGGTAAAATGACCAAGACTCCATTCTCAGGAACAATGGAGCGAGCAACCAACTTATTGGAAACCATACATACTGATGTGTGCGGTCCAATGAGTGTTGAGGCTCGCGGTGGCTATTGTTATGTTCTCACCCTCACTGATGACTTGAGTAGATATGGATATGTCTACTTAATGAAACACAAGTCTGAAACCTTTGAAAAGTTCAAGGAATTTCAGAGTGAGGTTGAGAATCAACGTGACAGGAAAATCAAGTTTCTACGATCGGATCGTGGAGGAGAATACTTGAGTCACGAATTTGTCACACACTTAAGAAAATGTGGAATAGTTTCACAACTCACGCCGCCTGGAACACCTCAGCGTAACGGTGTGTCCGAACGTCGTAATCGCACTCTATTGGATATGGTGCGGTCTATGATGTCTCTTACTGATTTACCGCTATCTTTTTGGGGCTATGCTTTAGAGACTGCCGCATTCACTTTAAATAGGGCTCCGTCGAAATCCGTTGAGACGACACCGTATGAATTATGGTTTGGGAAGAAACCTAAGCTGTCGTTTCTAAAAGTTTGGGGATGCGATGCTTATGTCAAGAAACTTCAACCTGAGAAGCTCGAACCCAAGTCGGAAAAATGCATCTTCATAGGATACCCTAAAGAAACTATTGGGTACACCTTCTACCTCAGATCCGAAGGCAAGATCTTTGTTGCCAAGAACGGACTCTTTCTGGAGAAAGAGTTTCTCTCGAAAGAAGTAAGTGGGAGGAAAGTAGAGCTTTATGAAGTATTACCTCTTGAACCGGAAAATGGCGTAACTCAAGAAAATGTTCCTGAGGTGCCTGCACCGACTAGAGAGGAAGTTAATGATAATGATCAAGATACTTCTGATCAAGCTCCTACTGAAATTCGAAGGTCCACAAGGACACGTTCCGCACCAGAGTGGTACGGCAACCCTGTCTTGGAAATCATGTTGTTAGACAACGGTGAACCTTCAAACTATGAAGAAGCGTTGGCGGGCCCGGATTCCGAAAAATGGCTAGAAGCCATGAAATCCGAGATAGGATCCATGTATGAAAACGAAGTATGGACTTTGACTGACTTGCCCGTTGAACGGCGAGCCATAGAAAATAAATGGATCTTTAAGAAGAAGACAGACGCGGATGGTAATGTGAACATCTATAAAGCTCGACTTGTCGCTAAGGGTTATCGACAAGTTCAAGGGGTTGTCTACGATGAGACTTTCTCACCGGTAGCGAAGCTAAAGTCCGTCCGAATCATGTTAGCAATTGCCGCATTCTACGATTATGAGATATGGCAAATGGACGTCAAAACGGAATTCCTTAATGGTTTCCTTAAGGAAGAATTGTATATGATGCAGCCGGAAGGTTTTGTCGATCCTAAGAATGCTGACAAGGTGTGCAAGCTCCAACGCTCGATTTATGGGCTGGTGCAAGCATCTCGGAGTTGGAACATTCGCTTTGATGAGATGATCAAAGCGTTTGGGTTTACGCAGACTTATGGAGAAGCCTGTGTTTACAAGAAAGTGAGTGGGAGCTCTGTAGCATTTCTCATATTATATGTAGATGACATACTATTGATGGGAAATGATATAGAACTCTTGGACAGCATTAAGGCCTACTTGAATAAGAGTTTTTCAACGAAGGACCTTGGAGAAGCTGCTTATATATTAGGCATCAAAATCTATAGAGATAGATCGAGACGCCTCATAGGTCTTTCACAAAGCACATACCTTGATAAAATATTGAAGAAGTTCAATATGGATCAATCTAAGAAGGGGTTCTTGCCTGTGTTACAAGGTATGAAATTGAGCTCAGCTCAATGTCCGACCACGGCAGAAGATATAGAAGAGATGAGCGTCATCCCCTATGCATCAGCCATAGGTTCTATTATGTATGCCATGCTGTGTACCAGACCTGATGTAAACCTTGCCGTAAGTTTGGTAGGAAGGTACCAAAGTAATCCCGGCAAGGAACACTGGACAGCGGTCAAGAATATCCTGAAGTACCTGAAAAGGACTAAGGAAATGTTTCTCGTTTATGGAGGTGACGAAGAGCTCGTCGTAAAGGGTTACGTCGATGCTAGCTTCGACACAGATCTGGATGACTCTAAGTCACAAACCGGATACGTGTATATTTTGAATGGTGGGGCAGTAAGCTGGTGCAGTTGCAAGCAAAGCGTCATGGCGGGATCTACATGTGAAGGGGAGTACATGGCAGCCTCGGAGGCAGCACATGAAGCAATATGGGTGAAGGAGTTCATCACCGACCTAGGAGTCATACCCAATGCGTCGGGGCCGATCAAGCTCTTCTGTGACAACACTGGAGCTATTGCTCTTGCCAAGGAGCCCAGGTTTCACAAGAAGACAAGGCACATCAAGCGTCGCTTCAACTCCATTCGTGAAAATGTTCAAGATGGAGACATAGAGATTTGTAAAGTGCATACGGACCTGAATGTAGCGGATCCGTTGACTAACCCTCTCCCTAGAGCAAAACATGATCAACACCAGAATTCCATGGGTGTTCGATTCATCACAATGTAACTAGATTATTGACTCTAGTGCAAGTGGGAGACTGTTGGAAATATGCCCTAGAGGCAATAATAAAAGCATTATTATTATATTTCCTTATTCATGATAATTGTCTTTATTCATGCTATAATTGTGTTATCCGGAAATCGTAATACATGTGTGAATAACAGACACCAACATGTCCCTAGTAAGCCTCTAGTTGACTAGCTCGTTGATCAACGGATAGTCATGGTTTCCTGACTATGGACATTGGATGTCATTGATAACGAGATCACATCATTAGGAGAATGATGTGATGGACAAGACCCAATCCTAAACATAGCCACAAGATCGTATAGTTCGTCTGCTAGAGTTTTTCCAATGTCAAAGTATCTTTTCCTTAGACCATGAGATCGTGTAACTCCCGGATACCGTAGGAGTACTTTGGGTGTACCAAACGTCACAACTTGTTCATGATAATTGTCTTTATTCATGCTATAATTGTATTATCCGGAAATCGTAATACATGTGTGAATAACAGACACCAACATGTCCCTAGTAAGCCTCTAGTTGACTAGCTCGTTGATCAACAGATAGTCATGATTTCCTGACTATGGACATTGGATGTCATTGATAACGAGATCACATCATTAGGAGAATGATGTGATGGACAAGACCCAATCTTAAACATAGCACAAGATCGTATAGTTCGTCTGCTAGAGTTTTTCCAATGTCAAAGTATCTTTTCCTTAGACCATGAGATCGTGTAACTCCCGGATACCGTAGGAGTACTTTGGGTGTACCAAACGTCACAACGTAACTGGGTGACTATAAAGGTAGACTACAGGTATCTCCGAAAGTGTCTGTTGGGTTGACATGGATCAAGACTGGGATTTGTCACTCCGTATGACGGAGAGGTATCATCGGGCCCACTCGGTAATGCATCATCATAATGAGCTCAAAGTGACCAAGTGTCCGGTGATGGGATCATGCATTACGGTACGAGTAAAGTGACTTGTCGGTAACGAGATTGAACGAGGTATTGGGATACCGACGATCGAATCTCGGGCAAGTAACATATCGATTGACAAAGGGAATTGCATACGGGGTTGATTGAATCCTTGACATCGTGGTTCATCCGATGAGATCATCGTGGAGCATGTGGGAGCCAACATGGGTATCCAGATCCCGCTGTTGGTTATTGACCGGAGAGTCGTCTCGGTCATGTCTGCTTGTCTCCCGATCCCGTAGGGTCTACACACTTAAGGTTCGGTGACGCTAGGGTTGTGAAGATATGTATATGCAAAAACCCGAATGTTGTTCGGAGTCCCGGATGAGATCCCGGACGTCACGAGGAGTTCCGGAATGGTCCGGAGGTAAAGAATTATATATAGGAAGTGCTGTTTCGGCCATCGGGACAAGTTTCGGGGTTATCGGTATTGTACCGGGACCACCGGAGGGGTCCCAGGGGCCCACCGGGTGGGGCCACCTGTCCCGGGGGGCCACATGGGCTGTAGGGGGTGCGCCTTGGCCTACATGGGCCAAGGGCACCAGCCCTACTAGGCCCATGCGCCTAGGGTTTCCGTGGGGGAGGAGTCCAAGTGGTGGAAGGCACCTCTAGGTGCCTTGGGGGGGAGGGAATCCTCCCCCTGGCCGCCGCACCTAGGAGATCAGATCTCCTAGGCTGCGCACCACCCCCCCTTGGCCCTCCTATATATAGTGGGGGAGAGGAGGGATTTCATACACCAGCCCCTGGCGCCTCCCTCTCTCCCCGTTACGTCTCTCTCTCGCAGTATAGGCGAAGCCCTGCTACTGTGACGCCCTGCATCCACCACCACGCCGTCGTGCTGCTGGATCTTCATCAACCTCTCCTTCCCCCTTGCTGGATCAAGAAGGAGGAGACGTCTCCCGTCCCGTACGTGTGTTGAACGTGGAGGTGCCGTCCGTTCGGCGCTTGGTCATCGGTGATTTGGATCACGTCGTGTTCGACTACATCATCACCGTTCTTTTGAACGCTTCCGTGCGCGATCTACAAAGGTATGTAGATGCATCCAATGACTCGTTGCTAGATGAACTCCTAGATGATCTTGGTGAAACGAGTAGGAAAATTTTTGTTTTCTGCAACGTTCCAGCAGGGGAGAGAGGCGCCAAGGATGCAGGGTCGGGCTGCCCCCTCCCCCCCCTCATATATATAGGCTCCCCTAGGGGGGCGCCGGCCCTAGGAGATGGATCTCCTAGGGGGGCGGCGGCCAGGGCTGGAGTGGCCCCCAAGCCAAGGTGGGGCGCCCCCCCACCCCTAGGGTTTCAACCCTAGGCGCATGGGGTGGGCCTAGGGGGGCGCACCAGCCCACTATGGGCTGGTTCCCCTCCCCACTTTGGCCCATGGGGCCCTCCGGGATGGGTGGCCCCACCCGGTGGACCCCCGGGACCCTTCCGGTGGTCCCGGTACAATACCGGTGACCCCGAAACTTGTCCCGATGGCCGAAACAGCACTTCCTATATATAATTCTTTACCTCCGGACCATTCCGGAACTCCTCGTGACGTCCGGGATCTCATCCGGGACTCCGAACAACATTCGGGTTACTGCATATACATATCTTCACAACCCTAGCGTCACCGAACCTTAAGTGTGTAGACCCTACGGGTTCGGGAGACAAGCAGACATGACCGAGACGACTCTCCGGTCAATAACCAACAGCGGGATCTGGATACCCATGTTGGCTCCCACATGCTCCACGATGATCTCATCGGATGAACCACGATGTCGAGGATTCAATCAACCCCGTATGCAATTCCCTTTGTCAATCGATATGTTACTTGCCCGAGATTCGATCGTCGGTATCCCAATACCTCGTTCAATCTCGTTACCGGCAAGTCAATTTACTCGTACTGTAATGCATGATCCCGTGACCAGACACTTGGTCACTTTGAGCTCATTATGATGATGCATTACCGAGTGGGCCCAGTGATACCTCTCCGTCACACGGAGTGACAAATCCCAGTCTTGATCCGTGTCAACCCAACAGATACTTTCGGAGATACCCGTAGTCTACCTTTATAGTCACCCAGTTACGTTGTGACGTTTGGTATACCCAAAGCACTCCTACGGTATCCGGGAGTTACACGATCTCATGGTCTAAGGAAAATATACTTGACATTGGAAAAACTCTAGCAAACGAACTATACGATCTTTATGCTATGTTTAGGATTGGGTCTTGTCCATCACATCATTCTCCTAATGATGTGATCTCGTTATCAATGACATCCAATGTCCATAGTCAGGAAACCATGACTATCTGTTGATCAACGAGCTAGTCAACTAGAGGCTTACTAGGGACATGTTGGTGTCTGTTATTCACACATGTATTACGATTTCCGGATAACACAATTATAGCATGAATAAAGACAATTATCATGAACAAGGAAATATAATAATAATGCTTTTATTATTGCCTCTAGGGCATATTTCCAACAGGCGCGCCCCCCACCCTCGTGGGCAGGCCGGGACTCTCCTGGTCCAATTCCGATACTCTGGGGGCTTCTTCTGGTCCAAAAATAAGTTCCGTGAAGTTTCAGGTCACTTGGACTCCCTTTGATTTTCCCTTTATGCGATACTCTAAAACAAGGAAAAAACAGAAAACTGGCATTGGTCTCTGGGTTAATAGGTTAGTCCCAAAAATAATATAAAAGTGTATAATAAAGCCCGTTAACATCTAAAACAGATAATATAATAGCATGGAACAATCAAAAATTCTAGATACGTTGGAGACGTACCAACCGACGGGCTACTTTTTTTGCTTCTTCCTGCTCCTCAGGAAGTTCCCCTGTCTGGAGGAAACAGATGGCATGTTGTGCCCATGCCGGAGCTTGAGGCTCGACGGCAAGGATGAAAGGCATCTCTTCCGCCATGGGGGGAGCCGTCTCTATGGCCAGGGCTTGGCGCCCCTGCCGGAGCCAGCTGCCCCTTGGCAGGCTCGGAATCTGTGGCAACACCCTTGTCGGCAGCCCCTGGGGGCTCAGCGGGAAAGTACTTGCCGGGGCCCGATTTCCTCCACTTGTTCTAGTCTGTTGATGGTTCGACGGATGGTTGAGTTAACCGAAGAAAAAAGGTACCTGGTTCCACAGGTAGCTTAAATGCAACGCGCTTTGACAGGTAGTCAGCGATGTCGTTCTCCGCTTGTATACCATCGAAGCGCTCCTCTAGCTTCCTCACCTCATCTACGTAGGCCTCCATCAACAGACTCTGGTAATCTTTGTTAACCTGTCTGACAACACGCTGCGAATCACCCTTAACGATGAGCTTCTTTACCCCAAGGTCTGCCGCGATCCTGAGACCGGCAAGCAGCCTCTCATACTCAGCAGTGTTGTTTGTGGACATCTCCCTGGGAAAGTGCATCTGGATCACATACTTGAGGTGCTCTCCAGTGGGTGCGTCAAGTAGCACACTGGCACCGGTGCCTTGTAGCGAGAAAGCCCCGTCAAAGTACATGATCCAGTCGCGACTTGCTTCCTTGCCGGGGAGAGAGGTCTCCTGGATTTCTTCGTCGGGCATTGAGGTCCATTCTGCAATGAACTCCGCCAAGACTCTACTCTGGATTGTCGAAGTACTTTCAAACTTTAGCCCAAAGCTTAACAACTCCAAGGCCCACTCCACAATCCTTCCGGTTGCATCTGGGTTATGCAGTATCCGTTGCAACGGGAGGCGGGTGATGACAGTGATCTCGTGGGCTTGGAAGTAATGACGCAGCTTCCTCGAGGCCATAAGGAGGCTGAAGAGAAATTTCTGCACACCGGAGTACCTTGACCTGGCCCCCTGCAAGAGGGAGCTGACTAAGTAAACCGGGTGCTGGATCATCTTCTTCTTATGCACCACTTCACTTGGTTGCGCGGGCCCTGCCCTGATGACGTCGGACTCTGCCGGGGGCCTTGCCGGCACCAGGCCCTACTGGGGGAATCTCCTACTTGCCATCCGCTGGTCCTGCCATTGCCACTGCCTCTTCGTCGACCTCCCTCTGTTCCACTAGTGCGGCGCTGACCACTTCATTCGTTGCCGCCAGATACAGCAGCAACGGCTCTTGTGGTGTAGGCGCAACCAGCACTGGCGTAGAGGAAAGGTATTTCTTCAGATCCTACAACGCCGCCTCGGCCTCTGGGGTCCACTCCATTGGGCCTTCCTTCTTCAAGATTTTGAAAAAGGGAAGGGCACGCTCAGCGGACTTGCAGATGAATCTGCTCATGGCGGCAATGCAGCCAGTGAGCCGGCGCACATCCTTGATCCGCTTGGGTGCCTCAATCTGCTCAATAGCCTTGATCTTGTTTGGATTTTCCTCGATCCCACGCTGCGACACAAAGAACCCAAGAAGTTTTCCTGACAGGACGCCAAAGGCACACTTCTCAGGGTTCAGCTTGAGGTTGATCTTTCATAGGTTGGCAAACGTCTCTTCTAGGTCTTTTACAAGGGTTGCCTTGTCCTTGGTTTTGACCACTATGTCGTCCATATAAGCTTCCATATTTCTATGTAGCTGGGGCTCAAAACCAATCTGGACCGCCCTTGCGAATGTCAAGCCGGCACTCTTCAACCCGAAAGGCATGTGTAAAAAGCAATACATACCACATGGGCTGATAAATGATGTCTTCTCTTCGTCTTCTCTTCTCATGAAGATCTGGTGGTAGACCGAGTAGGCGTCGAGGAATGACAACAGATCACACCCGGCTGTGGAGTCAACAATCTGGTCGATGCGCGGCAACGGTAAGGGGTCCTTAGGACAAGCCTTATTGACATCTGTGTAGTCAATACATAGCCTCCACTTCCCATTTGCCTTGCGCACAACCACCGGTTTGGCCAACCACATCGGATGGAGCACTCCTCTCACCAAACCTGCCGCTTCCAATTTCCATATCTCCTCTGTGATGAACTCCTGTCGTTCCAAATCTTGCTTCCTGACCTTCTGCTTGATGGGTCGCGCATGGGGACAAACAGCAAGGTGGTGCTCAATCACTTCCCTGGGAACGCCGGGATGTTGGATGCTTGCCACGAAAACACATCGACATTCACCCACAGGAAAGTGGCGAGCCCGCTTTCCTATTTGCTGTCGAGGGTGGAGCTTATGGTGAAAGCCCCTCCCGTGCCATCCTCCTTGACGGACACCCTCTTGGTCTCTGGTGGTGCAGCTCTGGATTTCTTGCTCTTGTTGGTAGAGCTCTCCGGCACGTCCTCGACGGTAGCACAACACTCCAAAGAGGTGCCCTTGCCGGAGTGGGTGCGAGAGGTCTTGTCGGTCTTCTTCTCCCCCCGGGGCTTCAACGGCAGGAGCAAGTGCCTTGGCGGCAACTGCTGCAACTGCTTCTCGATAGAGTTGGCCAGCGCAGATCAGCGCATCCTTATTGTCGGAGGGGACGGTGATGATGGTCATCGGCCCATGCATCTTCAGTGTATTGTAGGCGTAGCGCGACGCCGCCGTGAACTTGGATAGCGTCGGGTGGCCGAGGATCCCGTTGTAGGGCAAGGGTATCTCGGCCAAATCAAAAACAATCCTCTCCGTCCTATAGTTCAACTCACCTCCAAACGTCACAGGCAACGTGACCTTCCCCTTCGGCTGGCTCCTTCCCGGACTGACCGCTTGAAACGTACCCATTTCCTCGAGGTCTCCATCAGGAATTTTCAGCCTTTTGATCACGACGGGCGAGATCAAGTTCAGGCCGGCCCCGCCATCAACCAGCATCTTGTTCACCTTGAGGTTGCATATCGTTGGCGAGACCAACAACGGCAAACACCCGACAGCAGTTGTGCGGTCAGGGTGGTCCTTGGCGTCAAATATGAGGGGCGTGCTGGACCACTTCAATGGCTTTTGAGCGTCGAACGATGGCTTTGCTGCTGTAATCTCACGCGCCCACTGCTTGAGCTGGCGGTGAGAAGTGTGCAGAGCGGTGCCACCATCGACGCACATGGCCTCTATAGCCTTCTGAAACTCTTGCTCGCCGGACTCGTCGTCCTCGTCATGATCATCGTCTTCCTGCATCTTGTCGCGGCCTCGAGTGAGCCTCTCTCGCTGGTTATCCTTGCCGCGGCGGCCTACTTGCCCGCCATGCTTCTTTTCGGATCCTTCGCCACCATCCTGACCCTTCTCCTTGTCCCACCTCTCATACTCAGCCTTTTGCTTTTCAGCAAGCATCTTGACCTATCGGCAGTTCTGGAGGTCGTGGCCCTTGGTGTGGTGGATCTTACAGTATTGCCTGTCGGAGCCCCTGGCCTGTCGGCAGCCACCAAGGCCCGGCAAGCGGCACACCCGGCAATCTCCTTGCCGGGGTCGTCTACCTTGGCCTTCTTGGTGGTGCTGGTGTCGCCGGATCCCTCGACGACAAGCACGGTCTTGTCCTTACGTTTCCTGTTGCGACGCTGGCCCTTCTTCGTCGGGGCGGTGGTGTCTTCGTCGGTAGCGTCGGTTTCCCCACCGGCGTCTTCGTCGGGGTACTTCCTTCCCTCTTCAGCCCGGGCCCATCTATCGTCCAGAACGTAAAGTTCGGCCACGTCCTTGACCTTGTTCACTGCCAGCTCTTCACGCATCTTGCAGTTACACAGATTCTGATGGCATGCGCTGATCACGGCGGCCGAATGAACATATGGGATGTTGTATTGCACTCGGTTGAACCTCTGTATGTACTTGCGCAGGTTTTCACCTTCCTTCTGGGGAATGATATGCAAATCACTCGCCTGGCCATGAGCTTGGTGGCCTCCGGTGAAGGCAATCCGCCGGCAAGTGCATCAACCAAGACATGACATTGGTTTTCAGGGCCAATGGGAAGTAATTGGCAAGCACCTTGTCTTCACGAGCTCCAGCGGCTTGCATCGCGATGGTGTAGATGCTGAGGAACTCTCATGGGTGGGTCTTGCCGTTGTACTTCTCATCGACGTCGGGCTTGAACGTGCGGTGGGACGGCCACTGGAACTACCGCAGCCCACGGGTAAAGGCTGGGCAACCCACCTCGTAGGGTAGGCCGTCGGAACCTCCCGGTGCTGGGTGGTCCATAGCGGGCCCCGCCTGCCTGTCTGACCAGTGGCGCGTATCGCGTCGGCGCTCGATGGTGATTCAAGCGTCTTCATGGGCTCGCTCCCGAAGAACCTGGCGTTGGTCGCGGTGGGTCCGTGGGTTGGACGACGCTGTGGAAATGTCATCACGAGCATCATCACGACGGACCGACATCCACGGTGGCTGGCGTGGAGGAGGAGAGTGCACCGTGGCCACGGTGCCTCCGGCCCCTCCACCGCCGGCATGCAGTGACTCAATGGAGCGCCGGCCTGAGGGCCCCGCCGTCCATGGCTCGTCTTTGTTGGTGACGCTGACGAGGCTCCGGATAGTGGCTCTCCACTCGTCGAGCTTCTCCACGGCAGGAGGGAAGTCGAGGACCAGCTGCGCGCGCACCAAGGCTTCTACTGGCATGGGTGGCGGCGAAAGCTGCGTCGACTGTGGCGCGCTTCGACTTCTAACCACATTAGAAGGAGCTCTGTCATGGCCCAGCGACTGTGCGCCTTCTTCCCCAGCAATTCGGTGGGCATTCTGGCCTCCTTCATCCTGCGGATAGTGCACAGTACTCTTCCCACGGCGGCGTCCAGGGTCACCGGTGTGGTGACACTGCTCATCGCGCACAACCTGGGAAGAGCGCGCTGTGGGCGCCGGAGTGGGCGTCTTGGAGGTCTCCGCGCCGCCCGCGGGTGGTACGGCGACGCCCCTAGAGGGTCCCGCGCCACCTGTAGAGGGCCCAGCTCCATCTCTGGATTTCGCGGTGTGTGTGTCGGATCATGGGTTCTGGCAAAATCCTCGAGGTCTGAACACTGGGGTGCGCACGAAAGGTTTCTCCCTATCGATCCACGCCCTAGCTCACTAAGATCTCGCGGATGAACTCCACGAACTTGCAACACAAAGACACAAGATTTATACTGGCTCGGGCCACTGTTGTGGTGTAATACCCTACTCTAGTGTGGTGGTGGTGGATTGCCTCTTGGGCTGATGACGAACGGTACAAGGGGAAGAACAGCCTCCTGAGGTTGAGGTGTTCTTTTGCTTAGCGAACTTGTGCGGGTGAGATGCCTCTGGATGAGTTCTTTTTTCCTCATCCCCCCTACTGTGGTGGCTAGTTCTACATATATAGGCCCTGGTCCTCTCACCAAATATTGAGCGGGAAGGGAGCCAACAACGACCAATTTGAAAGGGGACAGCTAGTACAGCTTATCCTGACAAAAGTAGTCTTGCCTGCAAAAGGCTCTGGTGGTGACGTCGTCTTGGGCTCCATGGTGACCTCCGTCTTGCCGTCCTGCTGGTCTTGGTCTCATTGCACTGATATGGAAACCTTTCCTTGATACCTCGGTACTCCACGCCTGCGCTTGCCCCTTGGCACCAAAGAGGAAACAAGGACGCTGCGCGCTGGCGCCCGCCTAGTCTCGATCGTCATGGCTCACGTAACGAGGACCTCGCGAGGTTTGCCTTGCCTTGATCTCTCCGCCCCTTGTGATCCTACCTGGCGAGGCCGCTCCTGAGGAGGTCTTGCGTCGTCCGCCTCGCGAGGCTTGGCCCCTCGTGAGGGTCTTGTATACCTCGTCGATGAAGATGTGTCGTACAGACCTGCTAGCTCACCCACGCCATGGGACGTAGGCAGGGAAGTCTGGGGACCGCCGTTCCCAGAACACCGACAGTACCTCCCGGGCCTAAGGCGTGCTTGGGCTTGGCTTCGAGGCGAAGCCAAGGGTCAAGCGCGGAGCGCCGCGGTCCCCAAATGCCTGCGGCCTTGGTTAACGTGTGGCGGTTGATACGACATGGGCGTGTCCGCTTCCCCATGCTGCCTCGGCAACTGCCCAGACTTGACAAGTCCCTGCGACATGCAAGGAAAACCATCATTGCTTGTGATCGTGTGGGGGCGCTGGTTGGCCTTCTCCTGCTATAAATGAGGAAGGGGGTGGAGCCCCCATCCCCCGCTTCTTCCCATTCCGCCTGTTTCTTCCTCCTCTACTCCACCACCGACATCAAATGGCGCCGTCGAAGAGGTTCTCCACTGCGGAGAAATGAAAGGCCCCTCGCGATGGGCCCGGCTCCCCGGCGCTCAAGCGGGGACGCAGCCGTCCCCGCAAGCACACCACGACTCCCGACGTGGCCCCCCGCTCCGGGGGTGGTGCCGCTGCACGTGGTGGGGGTCGCTCCGGTCGCGGCAACCCCATCGATGAGGTGAGACATGTCATGGTTGCACGGCCTCCCCGGCCATGCTTCCACTCGATAGAGGTGCTGCCGGAGTTCATTGTCTGGTCGGAGGATCCGGCCAGCAACTGGCTTCAGCTTCCGCGCTTCTTCATCAACGAGCTGACGACCTCTGGTCCAGGCGGGCTCTGGCTGCAGGCGGATGGCTGCTGCAGCAGGGCCTCCTGGGTCGCGGTTGATGTCTCCGCCGCGGGCAACATAACTCTGGCCCGTGGTTCGCAACCGTTCGCCCGTGCGCGCGGCCTGGGCAGGCGGTGCACCCTCCCTTTCAAGTAGGACGGTGAGGCGACCCTCTACGTCAGGGTGTTTTGGGTAGATGGTCGCCGCACCGGGTGCTGCCCTGAGACGAACAACAGCGAGGAGGTGCTCGGTCTCGGCGATGGCCGTGATGAAGGCGAGCCCGCCGGCCGCGCATCATCCAGCTATGGTGGCTCTTCTCTTGGCGAAACCTCCAGCAGCGGCGGCTACGACCACCCGCCATGCCGCTGCGCTCGCTTCAAAGGTGGTAGCGGGTCATCTTGTCGACGTGCCTCTGTGAAGCGCGACGAGGGATCCGGCTAAGCTCGGGACGTTGCTGCAAGCCTGCCCCCATGGTTCGTTGCAACGCCGCTTTTGTTTTGTTCCTCTTTTCTATCATGCATCAAAATGAAACTAGTATGATCCCGGAGGGGCGTGTCTCGAACTGTGATTCCTCAATCATTACGCTATGCTTGTTATTTCCGTGTTGTGTCGTTATTTTGTGCGGAGATAACTTAGCCTGGCGCGTTCGGGGCAGCCTCTTCTTCATGAGGCACTTGTTTCCTCGTGCCCGTCTTGGCTTAGTGGTTGCTCAGGAACTGCAAAAAAATCGTTAGGAAGCTCGCTAGGAGACTTATCGTTCACCCGGGCCTTGACCCAGCGCTTCATATCGCGGTACCCGAGGGGCACGGATTAGGAGAGATGTGCCAGCTTGTAGGCTCGAACGAGGGTGCCTCGCGAAAAAGCAGACCAAAGGCAGAGAGAAGGACCAACATAGGAGGAAGAAACCCTCGCGAAGGCACGTGCCTAGCCCCCTTGCGATGTATGCGAGAGAGAGAACACAAGCGAACTAGATTCGGAAAAGGCGGCAAAAGGCGATGGAACCAAATCAGCAAGGAACACTAGAAGAAAACTTTGATTAAGAGAAGGCGAGCGAACTATGGAAAGCAAATGAAAAGCTGCGTCCGGCACCTAGTCTAGTCTTCAAGTCTTCTCACCAGCACAGAGCTAAGTGCTGCCACTAGGCATGGGAGGGAGCCCCCGAGGCCCGAGGGCGGCACTCCTGAGACTCCAGGGTGTGTACAACCCCACTCATTATTATGTGAGAGTGTCACGGGCGGCGATTCTTCACAGGCACCGGGCCTTCTTCACAGGCACTGGGCCTTTCTTCACAGACACAGGGCCTTGCTTCACAGGCACTAGGCCTTGCTTCATGGGTAGAACTTTCGGAGGTGCTGGATGTTCCAGGCGTTCTGGATGGGCACCCCGTCCTGTGTCTCGAGGCACGCGGCGCCGGGCCTGGAGATATGGACGACCTTGAACGGGCCCTCCCACATGGGTGAGAGCTTGTGCAACCCTTCCCTCGAGAGGACCCGCCTCAGGACGAGGTCGCCTGCCTCGAGCGTCCTGGAGCAGATGTTGCGACAGTGGTATCACCGTAGTGCGTGCTGGTACCTTGCCTCCCTCAGTGCAGCTTCGCGGAGACGTTCCTCCCCCAGTACAAGGTCCATCCCCCGCGTGGCATCCTGCTGCGTTTCATCAAATGCCAGGACCCGTGCGGAGCGATGCTTGACCTCATGAGGGAGGACCGCTTCAGCTCCGTAAACAAGGAAGAATGGGGTCTTGCCCGTCGGCTTAGTGGCGGTCGTGCGGATGGACCACAACACGGACTGGAGCTCGTCGTGCCAGCCCCTGCTGCAGGCCTCGAGCTTCTTCTTGAAGGTCCTGGTCTTGAGGCCTCTCAGGACCTCCGCGTTGGCGCGTTCAGCCTGGCCATTGCTCCTGGGGTGCGCCACCGAAGCGTAGTAGATCTGCGTTCCAAGGTTAGCACAATATGTTTTGAAGAGGTTACTGGTGAACTGTGAGCCGTTGTCGGTGATGATGCGGTTGGGGACCCCGGAACGGCTCATGAGGCCCTTGATGAACTTAACCGCGGAAGCAGCTGGGATGGTGCAGACGGCTTCCACTTCCGCCCATTTGGTGAACTTGTCAATGGCGACGTAGAGGTAGCAGTAGCCCCCTGGCGCTCGAGGGAATGGGCCCAAGATATCCAGCACCCAGACCGCGAATGGTCATGTGAGCGGTATAGTCTAGAGGCCCTAAGCTGGCTGACGGATCTTCTTGGCATGGAACTAGCAAGCTTCACAGGACTTCACCAGCTCGGCTGCTACGTTGAGTGCCGTGGGCCAGTAGAATCCACTGCAGAACACCTTGCTGACGAGAGTCCGTGATGACGAGTGGTGTCCGCAGTCCCAGCCGTGTATGTCAATTAGCAACTCCTTCCCCTGGTCCCTGGAAATGCAACGCAACGAAACATCATTTGGTCGCTTCCTGTACAACTCACCGTCCTGGATCCAGTATGCCGTGGCTTGCCGGGCCACGCGCTCTGCGTCCTCTTCTTTCTCTGCTAGCGCCCCTTGCTTCAGATATTCCTTTAATTCCTTGGTCCAACATCCCTCTTGGGGCTCGAGCACCAAGATCAAGCGAGCTCCTGAGGTCGGTCCACAAGTTGAGGCTCCCGTGGCAGGCGGTTGTGGGAGCTCCTCCCGAGGCCATGTCGTGCTTGAAAGTGGTGGCATTGCTGGCGGCTTGAAGAGCCGTTCCTCGAAGACGCCAGGCTCTTGGGGCTACCGCTTGGATGCCCTCCTGGCGATGTCGTTGGCTTCCTTGTTGGTGCCACGGGGCACATGCTGCACGTCCAGGCCTAGGAACTGCTTTTCCAACTTACGTACCTCTGCGAGGTACACCTCCATGTGCTCGTCCTTTGGCTCATATACCTTGTTGGAGAAGTTGACTAGGAGTTGTGAGTCGCCCCTAACGGTGAGGGGCTTTACCCCTAGAGCTGTTGTGGCCTTCAAGCCAGCTATGAGGCCTTCGTATTGTGCGATGTTGTTGGAGACCTTCTCGCCCTGGTGAAAACAGAGTTGCACAGCGTAATAGAGCTTGTCCTGCGTGGGCGAGATGAGTACTGCTCCAGCCCCACGCCCTGGTGCACGAAGGCACCATCAAAATACATGACCCATCCGTCGGGTGCCTCACTTCCTAGCGAGGTGGACCGGTCCTCGCCCGCTTCAAGTCCCGGGGCATCCCTCCATTCTACCACAAAATCAGCAAGCGCGGCTCCCTTGATGACCCTGGTAGTGCTGAACTCCAACTGGAATGCCTACAGCTCGATGTCCACTCAGCGACCCTTCCAGCAGAGTTGGGGCTCCTGAGCACCCTCTCCAATGGGTAGGCCGAGACGACCTTGATAGGGTGGCCCTGGAAGTAGTGCCGCAACTTGCACGAGGCCACCAGGAGTGTGAGCAGGAGCTTCTAAGGCCTGGGATATCATGCCCTCGCGTCCCTCAACACCGTGCCGACGAAATACACCGGGTGCTCGACGAGGACCAGCGTGTTGGTGAGGCCCGCGTCTTCTGAAAAATGGGGTGCCTCCTGAGGTGGCGGGACCCCTGGCGCCTGATCGCTTGTGGGTCTCTTGGACGATGAAGGCCTGCTTCTCCGTGGACTACCGCCTTGCTCCCTGCCTCACAGGGCGCACATTGGGGCATACCCTTATGTGGTGTTGAATCACCTCTCTCGGGACCCCCACCAGCTGATTGGGCTTCCATGCAAATATATCCTTGTTCGCGTGCAAGAACTTCACCAATGCTTCCTCTTGGCTGGAGTTGAGGCTGGCACCTATGGTGAAGGTGGCTCCTGAGGAGCCTTCCACATCGACCGGCACCTGCTTGGTTTCTGCCTTGTCTTGGGTGAACAACTGCTTCTTCTTGGTTGGCGCGGCCTCCTTGGCCTCGGGGGCACCGGTGCCGACGGGTTGCGCCACCGCAGTGGTCCTGGAGGCAAGTTTGAGCGCTGTTACAGCCTCCTGGGTGTCCCCCTTGATGGTGAGGACACCTTTGCTTCCAGGCATCTTCATGAGGTTGTAGGCTGGATGAGTCGCCGCCATGAATTGGGCCCGAGCTGGGTACCCGAGGATGGCATTGTACGGGAGGCCGATGCGGGCGATGTCGAAGTCGACCAGCTCGGTGCGGTAGTTGTCGCGCGTGCCGAGGTGACGGGAAGGCGGATCTGCTCTAGGGAGCGGGCAGCCCCGCCACCAACTCCTGAGAAAGGCTTGCTGAGGCTGAGCCGCTCGAGCGGCACATGAAGAAGGCTGAAGGCTTCCACGGAGAGCAAGTTGAGGCCAGCGCCGCCGTCGATGAGGGTCTTGGTGACGGCCACGTTGCAGATGGTGGGCGTGCAGAGCATCAGAAGCATGCCCGAGCCGGTGGTGGTGACGGGGTGGTCTTCTGAGCTGAAGGTGAGATCGGCCTCAGGCGCAGCCCAGCCCGGCGGAGCCCCCGAGTGCTTGGAAGTGGCACCAATCTGGCGGAGGAACGGCTTGATGTGGCGGTCTGAAGGCGGCGCCTATGAGCCGCCTAGCAGGGCCGCGACCGCGTGGTGCGTCGGTGCCGCGTAGCGCACAGTGAAGAGGTCGCACAGCTCCTCCCAAGACGCCGCCATGGATCTGGGAAGGTTGAGAAGCCAGGTGCGCGGCTCGCCGGCGAGGGCCATGGGAAGCCAGTTGGCCATGACCTTGTCATCAAACCCGGCCTCGAGGATGGCCTCCTCGTATGCCAACAGGAAAGCTAATTGGTCTACTGCGTCGTCGTAGCGTGGCGGCATCTCCGACTTGAACTTGGGTGGCCACCGCACCCGCCGCAGGGCGGGGGCCAGGGCTCAGAGCCCTCTGGCCCCGTCGTCGACACTGGCCATTGGAGTCGGTGGTAGGGCGCCTGCCATGTGGGCGAAGCACAGTGGATACAGAGCGTAGATCGACGGAAGAGAAGCTACGGCGCACCCCCTACCTGGCACACCAAATGTCGGATCACGGGTTCTGGCAAAACCCTCGAGGTTCGAACACTGGCGTGCATGCGAAGGTTTTCTCCCTATCAATCCACGCCCTAGCTCGCTAAGATCTCGCGGATGAACTCCATGAACTTGCAGCACAAAGACACAAGATTTATACTGGTTCGGGCCACCGTTTGGGCTGATGATGAACAGTACAAGGGGAAGAACAGCCTCCTGAGGTTGAGGTGTTCTTGTGCTTGGCGAACTTGTGTGGGTGAGATGCGTCTGAATGAGTTCTTTTTTCCTCACCCCCTACTATGGTGGCTAGTTCTACTTATATAGGCCTTGGACCTCTCCCCAAATATTTAGCAGGAAGGGAGCCAACAACGGCCAATTTGAAAGGGGACAGCTAGTACAGCTTATCCTAACAAAAGTAGTCTTCGCCTGCAAAAGGCTTTGGTGGTGACGCCTTCTTGGGCTCAATGGTGACCTCCGTCTTGCCATCCTGCTAGTCTTGGTCTCATTGCACCGTTCGCAAACCTTTCCTTGATGCCTTGGTACTCCACGCCTGCGCTTGCCCCCTTGGCACCAAAGAGGAAACAAGGATCCTGCGCGTGCTGGCGCCCGCCTGGCGCTCACTTGGTCTCGATCGTCGTGGCTCACGTCACAAGGACCTCGCGAGGTTTGCCTTGCCTTGATCTCTATGCCCCTCGTGAGCCTGCCTGGCGAGGCCGCTCCTGAGGAGGTCTTGTGTCGGCTGCCTCGCGAGGCTTGGCCCCTCGCGAGGGTCTTGAATACCTCGTTCATGAAGATGGGCCGTACAGACCTGCTAGCTCAGCCACGTCGTGGGCTGCAGGAAGGCAAGTCTGGGGACCCCCGTTCCCAGAACGTCGACAGTGTGGCCCGTTGCCTTGCGCACGAACGACGCCGCTCGACAGGCTTTGACTGCCAGAGCGATGTTGGTGCTCGCGGGTCGCGCCTCGGGTTCTGTCCGTGACCGGCCTGCTACTCGGCCACACTGGTACGGGCCGTCTGGCTCCCGACGAACCGACCGCCGTGGCCGCCTTCTTCTTGGGAGCCATGGCGACGAAGAACAACTAGGCTAACTGCTCGACCATATTCTCACAACGGCCCCTCCTACCTGGCGCGCCAAAGATGTCGGTGGGAATGACACCTATGGGATCACTGGGATCCCTTCTATGGTTGGCGGGCGCGGGGTCGTGAGAAGAGCAGATTTAGGAGCTAGCACACGGATTGTTTACCCAGGTTCGGGCCGCGAGGATGCGTAAAACCCTAGTCCTGCTTTGGTGGATGTATTGAGTGTTCTTGAGCTCTTTTGAACTAGCTACTGTGGCTGTGCCGTCCCAAAAAGCCGAATCCCTCTCATGGTGCCTCGGGCCTCCTTTTATAGGAAAAAAAAGGATTGCCACAATAGCAGACAGGAGGTGAAAGGCCTACAGTGCGTGAGCTTATCGCGCATAGCATTACAGGACAAAGCGCATTAAATGCGCTACGTAGGTGTTTTAGCTTTATCGGGGATGGGAACGAGGCCCGTCCCGTCCGTCGCCGGTCCACCTCGCTTCGACAGGCGCCCAGGCTAGCGATGCATGTAGAGCCATGTAGGCAGGCAGGCAGCTAAGGTGGCGCGGTGGTAGGACCTTCATGAAGATTTGCATGTCGTCACGCATGTGCTTGCTGATTTGGCCTGGAAGCTGCATGTTGCCACGCAGGTGCCTGCCCAACTGGTTGGGCTGGCAGCTGCATGCGAATGGCGGCGGAGTCTTGGCTGGTGTGGGCCTGGCAGCGGCCCTGCTAGCGTCTTCGGCAAGGGCCTTGCCAGGGGCCCGGCAAGGGTCTTGCCGTGGTGTCGTAGTCGTCCCTGGCAAGACGCTAGCCGGGGGTCTTGGGGACTTCCTCGGCTAGGATCCTGCCGAGGGTTGCCGCCTTCTGGTCCTCATCTGAACTCGTATGTTTATGATCTTGATAGATCTGCATGCCAGCACGGAGGTGCCTCCCGAGCCCTGGTGCCGACATAGTTGTTAATGGTGTTCGAAACCTTTGGGCTCAAGGGTGGCTCACTCTGCTGGCATTGGCCAAGTTGCCCCGGCAAGGCTCGTGCCGGGGCTGCAGGGGGGCCGCCTCGGCAAAGATCTTGCCGAGGGAGTCCACCTCGCCCTCTTGCCCTCCTATGCTTCTGGTCTTGGCGTCGCCTTGGTTGTCTTGTGCTTCAGCTTCTCTCTGGCTTCCCTCCTCTGCCCTGATAAGTGTGGCCACGGCGCGCGGCTCTGACTGCCCGTGCACAAGTAAAGGTGTCAAAAGGAGAGCCCCTACTTCTGTACACCGACAAACCAGTCCCACCACACATAACCCAGACTCTCGCAGATTGTACTCCTACCCAGTTGGACAGAGAACCAGCTACTCTCCTTCTAACCCCAACCCTAGCAGATATTAACCCAGTTCCAGTTGACACAGCACCGTCTCCACCACAGAGCACCCAAACACGATCAGTTAGTAAGGGAAGTGCAGTGCCCAAAGCACGAGGACCACCACTCTGAATCCTAACTCAACGCTTAAAGGAGAAGAAGAATTGTTCTCAGGTTAGGTTCTGTAGCTATGGTTCATAATCCTTTGCTCTTGCATCACTGTATTTACTTATACCAACTAGTTTCAAATTTGAAGGATGGAATTGAAACTCCAATGGCGCAACAGGTATATTTTAAACATGTTTCTTTAACTAGTTTGTTGTTGTAACTTGCTCTATGTTCATTTCAGTTTCAATTGAATAACTAGTTATGGTCTCAGGTCATGCACATTACAAGTGTTGTTATTGCTCTGTAGTTTCCCACACTTATATTATGTCTATTCTTCTTTGTCTTGAACAAATATTATTTGAATTGTTGTCTCTATCTTGATTTGGCAACAAAAACTAGAATGATATAGACCATAAAGTGACCATGGTACATAGATATATGTTTGTTTCATGTTGTTATCCTGTCCACTTTACTACTGAACTGATTTACCAAAATGAGTTTCATATACAACATGATAAACCTGTAATGTGTCTGCTTGTTTCTCTTTTAGAATGCAGACAAAATATTGGAGAACAGTACCTCATTATGCAATGGTAAAGGAAGTAATGCAGATAAGGTTCAAGATAGTGAGACACCCATGTTGGTCTCCAAGAAAGCTGATAAAAACTATCTTGACGACAGTGAGAGAACCCAAAAGTCCTATCTTGATGTAGTGTTCGAGTTACTGGCCACTACTGCTGGCACAAGCTCTTCGAACTCGCTTCCTGAATCAGTTCATCTTCTTGAGCTTAAACTTCAAGTTGAAAGACATCGATCAGATGTACTGTGATAGGAAGCTGAAGGACTGAGGAAGTCCCTGCAGAATTCAGATGCATACTTTCTGGTGCAACAGCAAGCGATGGAGGATTTAAGCGCCAAGCAAGAGAAAGTTAATAAGCTTGCTAAGCATCTTGCCAGCATTATGGGTACCCAGGATATTGTTTCTTGAGATCTTTTGAAGTGGTTTCAGTTCTGGACTTGTTTTGCTGCGGCGTTTGTTTGCACTGGTCGCCAACTTTGACAACCAGGGTATATGATATGCTGCTTTGTTCCCTATATTTGCACTGGTGGCGAACTTTGATGCCCAGTGGATATAATATGTGTAATAGCCGTGATAGCCTAGCATAAGTTGCTTGCTTATTTATTTCCTTGTTGTCTTGTTTATTTGTTTGGTTGTAGTCAGTGCAGTTCTTTTTCCGCGGTTTGGCCGCAATAACCTATTTTTTAAAACTAGGCCACAATAACCATGGGCTACATATTTACTATAGTTACCATGGGCCTCCTACGGGCCGTAGAAACAATGGGCCTTGTAAGGGCCATAGAAAAAATGGGCCTTCTATGGGCCGTAGCATCAATGGGCCTTATACGGGTCGTAGCATCAATGGGCCTTATACGGGTCGTATGATCGATCGGCCAAACATGGGCCAATAACAGACCGCATTATGGGTCGTAAACGGGCTAGATTTGGAATCGTCCGTTCATGGGCCAACAATAACGGGTCGTCGTTAATCCGTCGTATTTGATGACGCTATGAAAACGGCCCAACGGATTAACGGCCCGCAAACGGGCCGATTGTAACCACGGGCTAAATTTGCCCCACAAGCAGAAAAGGCGAGTAACAGGCCGTAAGTAACCGAATGCTGGAAATAAGCCCAAGAATAAATGGGCCTTGAGAAGGCCTAAAGATAACACGGGTTGGAAATGGGCCAATGTAATAATGGGCCGTTAGTGGGTATGAAGCGATACACTGTTCATTGCGGACCAGATTCACTACGGGCCGTTAATGGGCCAAGAGTTACAAATGGCCTCGTATGGGCCGAAAGACACCATGGGCCATACATGGGCCGAAAGTTACAATGGGCTGGAATCATATTGGATGGCCCAGATGAAGTTACTGGGCTTAATTCCGATAGGTCGTAACGGGCCATGAGTTAGCGGGCCGTAAATAGGCTATATAGGAACAGGCTTTCCATGAGCCGTCCTGTTACCTTTTGACCAAGTCAAACGGGCCGACCTTTTCACCGGAATGGGCCTCTGTTGGGCCATGCCACGTGTCAACCTATCATAGGCGCCTCTTGTCCAATGAATGGATGACATCCGTCTCAACGGTGAGCCAATACGTGTTTCCTCCGGCCAATGACAATTTTAGATGTGGAAAATCCTCATTGGTCAGGGCTGTTAACGGGTTAGCGGATCCAAAACCGGACTCAATAGCTTGACGGCGACCCGTTATGGTGGATGCCACATGTCGGTCACCCTTGACGAAAGCACTTCCATGACGCGTGATTTATCGTCATGGAAGTGGACACTTCCGTGATGATAATTTTGGTAATGTTATGGAACACATCTACGACAGCACAGGTATGACTATCTTGATTTTTTCATAAATTTGTCATGGATGTACATGCATGACAGAAAACGTGACCTACTGTGACAAACATGTATCATCACAGAAGTGTATTTTTTTGTAGTGAGTAGAGCAGCAGCGCAAGCAAGAGCAAGAGCGAGATCGGCTGGTTTTGACGCCGACATTGGTGCTTTCATTGAGAGTTCCACTATGCCATCGACAGAAGGTTCGATGGCTCGTTCGATCATCAACAATGGTGCTGTTTCGGGAGAAACTTTCCTCCCCGGTCAATTTTTTGTGTTCAGCAGCTTCGCTCTGCATGCCAACTCAATTGGCCACCTCGAACAGATCGACATCTATGCCCCTGGTCATCAGATCAGTTTTGGGAACCTAAATCATGTCGCTGATATCTGAGGAGACTTGATCTTCAAAGGGTTCGTGGCCCCGACCACCTCTGTGGCCTTAGATCTGGAGCAAACTGTCAGGTCCAAAGATGGGAGTTTGGAGCCCACCGGACTCTCTTCTTTGAAGCTCACTACCAAAGATCCGGAGGCGATTGTGTCCTTGGCAAGCCCGGAGTCAGACGGGGTTCACCCTATCATTGGAAAGCCAGACTCGCCCCTGTACTCTAGCTCCGAACTCTCGAAGTCCAATCCAAGTGAGCATGGCCAGGAGGCTTTTGCCCTGTCTAGCTCAGCGGACTCTCATTTCCCCGTCAAAACCTCACTCTTAAACGAGGCTCTAGACTTAATGTGATCCCTAACCATTACAGAGGGATCACCTTTGAACTATGCTCATCCCTGATTAGGGGCTGAGACAGGGAATTTCACATCCCACCCACCACCCACTTCATAGCCACCATCGAGGACTTAACTGACATGCTGGATTACACCTCCGAAGACATCGAAGGCATGGACAACGATGCCGGATACGAACAAGGCCAAGACCCTTTGTTTACCGGACGTTGGACGGACACCTCCACATACGACGTGTATATGGTGGACACACCCAAAGAGGATGAAGGCGAAGGAAGGAAGGATCCAGTTGAGGACAAACCTGCTGAGGCACCATCGAAGCATTGGCGCCAGCGAGGCTACTAAAAATCACGTCGTTAAAAAGAAAGTAATACCAGCACCGGAGACAATAACACTCGAGAGAATGCCGAAGACCACGAAGCCCCCATCGAGCCCGCTTCCGTATAGGATGATGGGGAGGAGGGGCAAGTTAACCCCAATGATCCGGTTGGGAACGAGGATTTGGAAGATAGCAACTATCTACTGGTCTCCAAGGATGATGTCAGCCTCAGCAATGAGGATTTCATTGTGCCAGAGGAACCCCTCGAGCAGGAGCGCTTTAAGCGCCAACTAATCGCCACTTCGAGAAGCCTAAAAAGAAGCAGCAATAGATCCAAGCCGAATAGGATATACTCAACGACAGATGGACCCAGATCCTAGCTGCCGAAGAATATGGCCTCCAACGCCCAACAAAGAGTTCCCCGAAGCGTCGGCTACTACCACAATTTGATGACGAGGCACTCAAGCCAATACCGTCAAGACATGACCGCGCTGATGAACCAGACCAGCCACCATGTGGGCGAGATAAAGTGGCCATCTACGCTGAACACCAACCTGCACCACCTCGCCGTAGAGGCAGAGAAACAAAGGCTCCAGGATACACCTACGACCTACGACAGGACCTGGACACTAGAGTAGGCCAAGGCAGATCAATCTATGGATCATGGGGGCGTGTCCCAACGCGAGAAGACGGCCATCAGGCCTGGCGCGATAGGCATAACCTCACCCGAGCCGAAAACCACATATGGATGTCATACGAACTCCGTCGTGACATTTCCCGATACAGAGGCGCTGCACACCCCTTATGCTTTACCGATGAGGTAATGCAGCACCAGTTCTCGGAAGGGTTTAAACCCGTAAACATCGAATCATACGACGACACGACAGATCCCGTGGTATGGATTGAAGATTTCCTTCACCATATTCATATGGCTCGTGGTGATGATCTCCACGCCATGCAATACCTCCCCTTAAAACTGAAAGGACCAGCGCGACACTGGTTAAACAGCCTCCCAGAGAACTCCATTGGTAGCTGGGAAGATTTGGAAGATGCCTTTAGAGACAACTTCCAAGGTACATATGTCCAGCCTCTGGACGCCGATGACCTTAGTCATATAGTCCAGCAACCCCGAGAGTCAACCCGAAAACTCTGGACTAGGTTCTTAATTAAAAAGAACCAAATTGTCGATTGTCCGGACGCCGAAGCCCTCGCAGCCTTTAAACACAGCGTCCGTGACGAATGGCTTGCCCAACACCTCGCCTCAGACAAACCGAAGTCCATGGTAGCTCTTACCACAAAATACTCCATCGGCCTTGCCAGATTCATGGCACCCCTGACAAGCCTGCCAATCATACCAACAGAAATTGTTGGGTCTTTAAATAGGCTGGTAAGATAAACACCGAACATAAGTGGAAGGAGCTGCCTAGCAAGGATGACGATGAGCCTCGCCCACGAAACACAGGGGGCAAAATATATCCCCCCCCCCCGAGGTAAAAACAGTGAATATGATCTATGTCACTCATATCCCTAAGCGGGAGTGCAAGCGCGCACTAAGGGACGTCTACGCCATAGAGCCATTTGCCCCAAAATTCAACCCATGGTCGGCCTGCCCGATCACTTTTGATCGCAGGGACCATCCGACCAGTATCCTTCATGGAGGTTTGACAGCATTGGTCCTCGATCAAATCATCGACGGATTCCATCTCACGCGAGTCCTCATTTTCGGCGGCAGCAGTCTTAACCTGCTTTATCAGGACACTATCCGTAAAATGGGTATCGATCCGTCAAGGATCAAGCCAACTAAAATCACCTTCAAAGGAGTAATACCCAGTATCGAGGCCTGATGTACAGGGTCAATAGCACTAGAAGTAGTCTTCGGATCACCTGATAATTTCCGAAGCGAAGATTTGATCTTCGACACCGTCCCCTTCCGCAGTGGTTATCATGCACTGCTCGGACGAACCGCTTTCGCCCGCTTTAATGCAGTCCCACACTATGCTTATCTAAAGATCAAAATGCCCAGACCACGCGGTGTTATAACAGTCAAAGGAAATATGGAGCGCTCCCTCTGTATTGAGGAGCATACCGCGTCCCTCGCAGCTGAGGTATGGGGTGGCCTTATCAAGTAGAATACTTCATCAGCCATCAAGCCCCCTGACACTGCCAAACGAGTCTGGACTACCCTGTAGAACGACAGTTCGGTTCATCTAGAACTAGACTAGCAATTCGGCCTCAATCAAAACCCCACCTAATCGCGGCATATGTGCTGCGCGTGCACAACTACGCACTAAAAATACCAGGGGCAAGGACGGAGGCACACTAAGAACAAAGTCCACAATACGGCTCGACCCTATTCGGACCTTAATCTTCTTCTTCTTCCTTTTTTATCTTTCTCTCTTATTTCAGTTTCTTCAAAACCTAGATCATTTTTCGCTGGTACAAGGGCCTCTCCCAAGCCCTTCTATATGTACAATCGTTGATCCTCTCAAAGGATCCTTCACCAAGGTGAAAAGCGGCGCAGACGTGTGGCAGGATGTCAAAAGGATCTTCAAGACCACCTTTTTTACGACATGTATACAGCTTTCCCTTGTTCTCAAATTCTTGGCATGCAAAAATAGCATTGATGCTTATGGCATTCTCTATAAGAGCACATTTTGATGTATCAATCAGACTATAGCGAAAGCAGTCTTGTCCAACCCTATTCGGTAATTGGCTTATTTCATAATCTGTATTCCGTCTTCACGACAGATTGACATATACACCTCGGCATAAATTGCCAGGGGCTCTATTCGGCCACATATATTTTTCAAAAACAAAAAATTCAAACACTTTTATAGTATACCTCGACGTCCCGAATACTGAATTATATGCGTTGGCTCCGAATCATGTCTTTGGTCAATAGTTGGGTTGCCCGGCTCATGTGGTTACCACCTTACGCTCCACTCGTTCGGCTAAGGTAGTAAAGGGAGAACTACTACGATTGTGTTTCTGGTTCGTGCGGTCAAACACATCAGTAGAGAAAGCCGAAAACTGACTGTCATGATATAGCGAGAGTTGGTCAGCAGTTCGGCAACTTACTAAAATCTTTTACGATTTTCTTTCCGTATTGTACGAAGGACTAGCCTCCACCCAGTAAGGCTCCTACGGCATCCAAGCTCGGATAGTCGCACACGCACCAGGGGCTAGCTTGTAGTCCCACTGTCAAACTCCTATGGCTAAGTGAGAGTGATAAAGTTGCATAGTCTGATTGCTTGGTTCGCTGCATAGACACCTCCTTTAGGGACCAAGACGTTGGGTCAAGTGTGGTCATGTGCTATTCCGAACACCCCCGTAGTATCTATGTGGGGGATGAAGCCGATGATTGGCAAACTTTCAGAAATAAAAATGGCCGCACAGGAAGAAAATAATTTCAGATAAAGGCACAAATATATTATAAAAGCCTTGGTTCATAACACAAAAGTCTGGGAAGCCCGGATACATTCATTCAAACATAATATCCTTCGAGCATTGACCCTCTATTAAACAGGCACCCTCTAGGACATCTTCGAAATATCGCTCTGTCTTGCGATAGTCCTTGCCTTCAGGTGGGCCCTCAATTGCCACAACGGTGGCCTTCATCTTCGCCCAGTGCATCTTGACACGGGCAAAGGCCATCCAAGTGCCCTATATGCACGTCGAGCGCTTTACAGCTTCAAGTCGGGGAAAAGCATCGCCGAGCCAATTGACCAGGCTGAAGTAGTTGCTAGGAAGGGGTCCGGCTGGCCATAGCCGGACTATGATGTCCTTCATGGCCAAACCGGACATCCTATGTAGCTCCGCTAGTTGCATCATCTGGTTGTTCAGCAGCGCTGGCCGCTCCGGTGCCAGGTACTGCGACCAGAAGAGCTTCTCCCTCGTGTTCCATTGTTGGGGCCGAAAATACTATGCAGCGTCGGCAGCAGTCCTCGGAAGGTCCGCAAAGGCATCTGGAGAACTCCATAGTCGATTAAGTAAAGCATATCCCCGACCGCCAAATATACTCTGTAAAAGAAAGGGCTTACCAGCCGCTACTTGTTCGGGCTGCATGATCTCCTCGCGAGCCGCCCGGGATTCGGTCCGCGCCTCTTTGGCCTCCTGAAGAGCCTTGGTGAGATTGACCTCTTGGGCCTTATTCTCTTCCTCCAAGGCCTCGCACTTGCTGGCAGCATCCTTGAGCTCCTGCTCCACTTCGGTCACCCACTCCTCATACTTGCGGCGGGTGACCTGCTTGGCCTTTAAATCCACAGCCGCTTTGTCAGTGGCCGCTTGGCTCACCCGTGCCTGCTCCTTGGCTTGAGCGAGGGTGCTCTTCAGGGTCTCGACCTTGGCCGCACTACCTGCAAATATAATCAGGGCAACACAGGAGATAAGACTCCGCATTGGCATATTTCTTCAAGTGTGTAAACAATTTTTTCAAACATACCTTGCGCCTCATCAAACTACTTGTTAATGCGGACGAGGTCCTCATCGGCCCGCTCCAGCTTCCGCTTGAGTTCGCATACTTCGGCGGCCTAGGCGGTCGCCGCTAAAAGTGAAGCTTGTTTATCAAAATAGACAAGTATGTTATCTCCTGTGAATATTACTTGATCCTCTGTTCGGCCTTTTGTCAAAAGCCGAACAGAGTCTCAGGGGCTACTATCTATACACAGGCATCTTTTTTGCATATGCAAAGCGGCTAAGAATATTACATCGCGTACCTGAAAGCCTGTTAATAGGCTGGTGAAGGCTTCGTTTAGCCCACTTTTGGTGGACTGAACCCTGCCAACCATCGTACCCATGAGGGTACGGTGCTCCACCACAATGGAAGCACGTTGAAGTGCTTCCACCAAAGTGTCCGGTGCCTCTGGATTGATAAAAATCGCTGGTGGAGTCGACGCTCCCCCCTCTATTAAAGGGGATTGCTCGCTTGATTATGGAGCCGCTTGGATCTCTAGAATAATGTTCGGCTGGGGGAGATTGGTCACGACCCCCGTCGCCAGTCTCCACGGGGGTTGGTTCCCCCATGTTCGTGACAGCCGAGGTGTTACCCTCTGGCGCCGTCTTGGCAGCCTCCCGCACCTCTCCATGGCCCGGAGAGGCTCTTCGGGACAACACTTCAGTATTGTCCGTCGCGGTTGGCGGAGAGGCTCGCGGAGGTGTCTCGCTCTCCACCATCCCTGGCTCCGCGAGTTCCCCGAAGATGATGATAGTTGGGGGAGATTGCGGGCCAGACTGCAACACACACTGTAATGTGTTAAAACTACAATCATAAAAACCAATTATATGTACAATATCCTTGGATACTTACGATGCGGCCAGGGGCTTCGACCTGGGGCACCACTCGGGGATGGCTTCGGCATCCGAGTCTGAGCCGTCCAAAAGGGATATCTTCCCCCTCTTGGACGCCTCTGCCTCTAGGTCCACGGAGGCCGCCCTTTTCTTCTTCCTCCCCTTAAGGGGAGAATTGCTCTCTTCCTCCTCCTCCTCTTCGTATTCATCTCCCTCATGGGAGGAGGGAGCTTCGGTATCTCCGGACGCAACATCCGAAGTACCTTTATGGTGGAGGCCACCATTGGCCTCCTTGCCCTTCTTCTTGGCCTTCTTCTCCGGTGCCTGGTATGGCACCGAGACCAGCATCCTTGTTAGAACGGGAATGGCTGGATCTTCGGGTAGCGGAGTCGGACACTTGATCCGCTCCGCCTTCTTTGCCTTGCCCTGATTGAAGGATGGAAGGCGCATCATACCCTTTGATTTACGAACTGAAGTTATGATTCGGAAACTGGAAAACTTACTGGGGTGGCCGGATGAGTGCAGTCGAGGCCAATGTCATCGGTTGTCTCTGGCCACGACTTCTGGGCCTTGCAAAGCAGCTTCCAGATCTCTTCGAGAGTCATGCCGAAGAATCACTGCAGGGTCCGCGGACCTTCCGGATTGAACTCCCACATGTGGAGAGGCCGGCCCTGGCAGGGGAGGATCTGGCAGAAAAGCATCACCTGAATCATATCAATGAGACTTGTGTTCTTCTCTATCATATTTTTATGCGCTTTTGCAGCACCATCACTTCATCAGACGATGCCCAATCCAGGCCCTTGTTAATCCATGACGTGAGCCGCATTGGCTGTCCGGATTTAAACTCAGGAGTGGCTACCCATGTGGCCCCGCGTGTTTCGGTGAAGGAAGGAATTTGGGGCTAGATCATGGAAATCTAGCCCATAATAGAACATGAGGCCACAGACGAAAGGGTGGAGAGGAAACCCTAGTCCATGGAGGAAGTGGGGGATAAACACCACTCTGTCGCCAAGCTCTGGAGTGGGGAGCCGGACACTCGATCTGCTTTTTGGCAGGGAGCCTGTGCGTGATACTCGCAGCCAGGTACCCCGCTACCCGGAGTTCCCTGACATTCTTCTCCGTGACGGAGGAAGTCATCAACTTTCCCTACGAGCCGGATCCAGCCATGGCTAGAGAGGTTGGGTGGTGGGAAAGATTGAAGCTTGGGCGTTGGAGCTCGTGGATGGGAAGGCTGAGGAAGGAAGAAGGCGTCAGATAAAAAGATGGATCTTTATCCGCTTATATAGGTAGTGAATATCAAGCGCCTCCCACAAGCCTTAAAACTCGCCTGTTCCCAAGGGGTCGTGTGAATTGCATGGTTGGATTACCCAAACCCATATTGATGAAAATCCCGCAATAAAGGGACACGATCTATGCCTTGACAAGATGTGTTAATGGAGGCTGTGCCTCGAAACACGAAGCAGGAGGCCAAAAAATGGTTCGAAATAATAATAAGGCCAGAAGTAATGTTTCGCCAAAAAAATTTGTCATACCTTATTTTGATTAAGTATTGTACCCCTGTGGTTGAGGGTTGTAACTGTTATATAGAGCCGGATACAGTTCTCTTGCTCAGAAGATTGCTTTGAAGTATGCGGAGAAGGAACCTGCCTTGCAATGCCGAAGACAATCTATGAGCTGAACACATCGTTATTGAAGACAGGTTCAGGGGCTAATGAGGGAGTCCTGGACAAAGGGGTCCTCGAGTGTCTGGCCCATGTGTTGTGATCCGGACTGATGGGCCGTGAAGATACAAGGTAGAAGGCCTCCACCCATGTCCGGTTGGGACTCTCCTTTGCGTGGATGGCAATCTTGGCGTCCGGATGGATAGTGTCCTTTCTTTGTAAACCGACTCTGTACAACCCTAGGCCCCTCTGGTATCTACATATATCGAAGGGGTTAGTTCGTAGAGGCTATCAGGATTCATATAGGCTAGACATCTAGGGTTTAGCCATTATGATCTCAAGGTAGATCAACTCTTGTAACCCCTATACTCATCAAATACAATCAAGTAGGACGTAGGGTTTTACCACCATTAAGAGGGCCCTAACCTGGGTAAACATCGTGTCCCCCTTGTCTCATGTTACCTTCGATCCTCAGACGCATAGTTCGGGAACCTCTACCCGAGATCGGCCGGTTTTGACACCGACACCCACCCACTATGCCTACAAGTATTTAGATGTGAGTTGCAAATGCCACACATTTTCACAAATTCAAATAAAACGTGAGATTGTTTGATATATAATATGGTTTAGATTGTTCAATATTTAGTTGTGAGCTGCAAACACCACACATTATCACAAATTCAAATAAAATGTGAGATTGTTCGATGTATAGTATGGTTTAGATTGTTTGATATTTAGCTGTGAGTTGCAAAAGCCACGCTTATCACATTTTGGTATACATGTCCAAAATCACACCACGCGTATCACCGCTATTTTCATGCATGCATATGTTTATAACACTATGATCTCCTATTCAAATATATGAATCCACTTTCATATCGAATTATGATCTTTGTTAGTCTCTTACACCCACACAATCCTCTAACCGTTGTATCTAGCACTAACTTTCTCTCGTGCATGCACACGCCATCCTCACCCTCCCCACCCTCAGCATTCTATCAATCGCGCACATTCATTTTTTTTCTTTAGGTCGTTCTCCCACGGTCTCCATAACTCCTTTCCGACACACAGCGATCGATAAACCACCCAGTGATGTCTACCTACCACATACACACGCACATTCCATCTCCTCCTTCTTGTGTCCATGCCTCGTGTCTCTCATACGGTCCCACACACGTGTAAAATTCACCCCTATTTTCATCGATCTCACAATCGCACACTCCTCCCCCTATCTAGCTAGTACGCCTCTCGCAACACCTCCTAGCTCCATTCTCTCTGTCCATCTGTCTCGCTGGGCCTTATTTTCCTCTAACAAATGGATGTACACCGACCGATCTCCTATTATACATATAGCTAGATAGGTCATTATAACTCATTCGCCGATTGATCAACCTCAATAGTTATGTCTCTCCCATCCTATGACACACAACAATTGATCTACCGATATAGTTAGGTCTGCTTACCAAACACATGGTCCCCCTTCATCATCCATGCATGCCTCCTGACACATCTACCACGCACATGCACACACAGAAACACATCCCCACTCTGATTGATAATATTGCAGTTCTACCCTCAGTTTGTCTAGTAGGCCTCTCCCACCATCTTCGAGAAGCAACTCCAGCACCCATCCAGCACTCTACCCCTCTCCCTCTCTCTCGCGCTCTCTCTCTCTCTCGCTCTCTCTCTCTTTCTCTCTGTCCCAAACTATTTCCCGTGCTTCACTTATGTATGGATGTCAACCGATCTCCCTCAAGACATAGCTGGGTCTCTCCTTCTCAACACATATACAAGCCGATCTACCTCTCTAGTTAGGTCTCTGCCTCCCCCCCCCCACACACACACACTGATACATCAAGCGCTCTAGTCATGTCTCCCTGCCACACACAAACTTGGCATGTGCCCTCTCACGTTCCAGTAGGTCAGTCGCCCTATATCTTTGACTTGCACACACACAATTTCAATGGCTCTCTTCATCGATCTCGCACCCACCCACTTGATCCTCTCTTCCACTCTATCGATATCTATGACCCCTCCCTCTCTTCTCGTGGATCGCCCCCTCTATATATGATATATATAGGCCTCTATTTCACACACATTGCATGTGTCAAATTTTTGTTTGAGAATCATCGACACATATTCCCACAAATACATTCATGAAATCACCCCCCCCCCACACACTCAGAAAAACACTCACGAAAGCACACGCCATCTGTCTAGGTTTGTATCTCTCTCTCTCACACACACACACACCCATGTAGGTGGGGGGTGTGCATGAAGAGAAGAGGTGCACGCATGACGCACGTACTCCCATCTCTTTCCCAGCCACACCCGCGCGGGTACATGGTGGAGCTCATTTCTATACAAAAAGGTAATGCACGTGGTAATTTGACACGTGTACTAGTTGTCCACTTGATGGATGATTGTGTACCATGTGTGAACAAACAAATTGCTACTTGACGCGTTATGTTAAAGAAGAGGCAACCCATGTGGGGCCTACCTTAGAGGCAAGGCTCTATACACTGGAGATGCTTTGTATGTATTACTTTTGATGTGTCCTGTCAACTCGCAGCACGAGGAGAAGCTTGCTTAGTATGCCGTCTTCCCTGCCCACGGGCGCGGTGGCTCATAGAGTCACAAGACAAGGAGAAGCTTGCTTACTATGCCTACGCCTACTCCCTCGCCCACACGCACGCTGGCTCGTAGGACGAGGAGAAAATTTTACTACTCCCTTTGTTACTCCTAGTCCCTACCTTGGTTAGAGAGATTATCATATTGTTTGAAATATATGTCTTTTGTATATTTCAATATGAACTACTAGTACATACTCCAAACACTGATGTATATAGACGTATTTTAGACTATAGATTCACTCATTTTGCTCCATATGTAGTCCATATTGAAATGGACGTACTAGTATGCACTCTCCCTCACCCCTTGCCCCTCGACCCTCGCTCGACCCTTGCCCACATGGTGGACGTGTAGCAATTCATTCGGTCTCAGATGGCCAGAACGATATACTGTAGTACCATTATTGCTTGACTTCCCGAAGAGGCGAAGTGACAAGCGCAAGGTTAACATTTTGAGATGCCAAGCGTAAGGTTTATAATAGAATGAGTAGTACTAGTAGTACATACCAGTGGTACGTACTGTATGAGGAAGAAGGCAAGAAGATGTATGTTTTGTGTGACAGTCTCTTCTTACAGGACGTGCTAGACCTAGTGGACCTCATTGTTGCAATGGGAGTACTATCATAGATGGCACGATTCGGAGTTGTGGGTAGCGGGCATAATTCGGAGCTGCTTAGTCTTAAACCCCATGAAGAAGTCCCATCAAAAGGAATAGAAATCCTCTAAACGTGATCCTATGTAAAATGAGTAAATGAGACAGAAAGAGAAAGAGACAAAGTAAAAAAATCACCAGCCTTAGAGCCAGCCCTATTGTATCAGTGAATGATATTTCTATGTTATGATTGATATGGCTATATTATTAACCATGCTGTGGAGGTAGATGTGTATTTTTTATTATTTGCGGAGGTAGCAGCGGATGGATATTCAACGAGGAGTGAAATGGTGGATGCTTCCTCGGTCAAACATAGAGAAAGGTGGGCCTCATGATTTGACGGCTTCTTAGTCATTATTACTGCCTATACTCTTTGCCCATAAAATAACCGCGTGCTAGAGTAGTGGGCTATACTTTTAATAACCATGCTCGAAGAGAAGAGGTGCACGTACCCACGCATGTAGTACTAGTAGCACTCTTTGCGTCTTTTGCATCTTCCCCAACCGCACACGTGACACGATGGAGCTCATTTCTATATGATGATGCAGCCCACGTGATAATTTGACGCATCTAGTACTAGTAGTTACTCACTTATAAATAATGGAGGGTAGGGAACCATGCATGAATGGTGCAGCGTCATTTATAAATAAAGTTTTTTTTCTTCAGTGGCACGTTCACAATATAAATAGGTTCATATGGAGAGAAAAAGAAACCGCTCCACTATATACATAGCCAGGACGAGCCTACACGGTTGCTTGCTGGGGTTGCTCTCATCACACTCTCTCGCACAAAACGAGTGAGGCTACATCTCTAACATCCGGGAAGATCACGTCCGTCAGGGGAAGGGGTGGATGCTTTGTGTAGATGCGGTCGCCATCGCCGATGGCGAAAACCCACTATCGAAACGTGCCGATCAGGGGTCCCTGCTGTTCTCTCTCACAAAGCCGGTGCGGTTGCCTTCGTCCCTTGCTCGCTGCCGCAACATGGGTAGTTACCGCCTCCCGCCGCCCTCCTCTAGGTTGAGCTACGTCCCAACATCCGTCAGGTACAACTTCCTTTACAGCCGGCTTGCACCACTGCCCCAGCTGCCCACATCGCTCCATGGGGATATTTCTCTACTTCTTTTCCCCGCACATACCTCTATTGGCTTCTACTGTACTTGTGATGAGTTTATGTCTCATCAGCAAGTCCTAGTAATCTTATTCTAATCACACTTCTTTAATTTCTTTGCCATAGGGATGCTCATCTCGATATTAGTGAAACTGCACAAAATGATCCGATGGTCAAAGGGTTCCAAACTTCACTTCTTCAGAAGGTTCAATGTCGCCAGCAAATTAAAGCCTGGTTAGGGTTTAGGGTTCAAGGGCTAGGGACTGGATGGATCATTTTTTCTTTAGTTGTCTCTGTCCCAAAATAAGTGTCAACTTTAGTAGTAGTACAACTTTGTAGTAAAGTTTGCATAAAGTTGAGACACTTATTTTGGAACGAAGGGAGTACATATTGGCTATGATCTGTGAATCATTGAGATACAATAGCATGCATGTTAGTCTCCTTTGTATTTGATGAAATGTTGCAACGGGGCAACATTGGACGCAACATACATGAAACAGAAGCTAGAAGCTTCATAGCATTGTACAAATTTATCTTGCTAAGAAATTACAGTATGTACTATACTCCTATGTAAAGAGTTAGGTGACGCACGATGTCCTGAAAATATGGTGATAGTGTGAGGTGGGCCATGTAATCACTGAGCTTGTGTGTATTCACTGCTTTCGCACTCTATCGGATTACGGGTTCCAGCAAAACCTTGTGAGGTTCGAACTCTGTGGTGCACATGAATAACTCTCTCTCCCTAGTTCGCTCGCTCAACGATTCCACGGCCTAGCTTGACGAACCCAAAGAACACGAGACACAGAGGGTTTACACTGGTTCGGGCCACCTTGCGGTGTAATGCCCTACTCCAGTGTGGTGCTGGATTGCCTCGAGGGCTAAGGATGAACTAGTAAAGTGGATGAATAGCCTCGGGAGGAGAGGTGTTCTTGAGCTCGGTGAGCTGGTGAGCTAGTCGGGGTGGAATGGATCCCCTGCCTCTCTCCCTCTCTAGATGGGTCTATCCCCTTTCTATGGTGGTGACTAGGTCCTATTTATTGAGGCATTGGTCCTCTTCCCAAATGTTAGGCAGGAAGGGATCCCACAACGGCCAAGTTTGAAGGGGGACAGCTAGTACAAGCTATCTTGACAAAAGGTGGTCTTCGCCTGCCAAAGGCTCTGGTGGTGATGCTGCAGTGGGCTCTGCGATGACCTCCGTCCTGTCATCCTGGTGGTCTTGGTCTTGTTGCGCCGATATGGAAACCTTTGCCTGATGCCTCAGGACCCCGCGCCTGCGCTTGCCGCCTTAGCACCAAAGAGGAAAATGGTACACTGCACCTGCTGGCGCCCGCCTGGCCTTGGTCGTCATGGCTCACGTCACGTGAACCTTGCGAGGTGCTCCCTGCATAGATACCTCCGCTCCTCAAGAGCCATCCTAGGGAGGCTGCCCCTAGGGAGGTCTTGGTGTCGTCCGCCTCGTGAGGCTTGGCCCCTCGCGAGGATCTTTAGTTGTTGTTGCTGAAGATGGGTCGTACCATGTCCTTGGTGAAGCCACGCTCTGGGCCGCAGGTAGGCAAGGCTGGGCACCCCCAGTCCCAGAACGCCAACAGTAGCCCCCGGGCCCAAAGCGCGCTCGAGCTTGGCTTCGAGGCGAAGCCAAAGGTCAAGTGCGGAGCGCCACAGGCCCCAACCACCTGCGGTCTTGGCTGATGCGTGGCGATTGACGAGACGTGGGCGCCTCCGCTTCCCCACGTTGCCTCAGCAACCGTTCGACTTTACGAGTCCCTTCTGTATGCAGAAGAAAACCATCATTACCTACGCTCGTGGAGGCCGGCGGTTGGCCTCCTTCTGGCTATAAATGCGGAGGGGGTGGAGCCCCCATTTCTCATCTCCTTCTTTACACCGCTTGCTTCTTCTTCTTCCTCCTTGCTTCGCCATCTTGCTGTGACACCTAACTCCCACCAAATAAGGAGGTTCTCTGTTGCTGAGAAAGGAAAAAACCCTGCAAGGAGAAGGCGCCACTCCCACCGAAGAAGAGGTTTGGCCGCTCTCGCGACATCGTGGTGAGGCAGGAGGTGACGAGGCCTTGGTACGAGCGGCCTCCTCCAGGCTACCCGCTGCCCTTGTACGCCCAAGCGCAAGGCTCCGGAGGAGGAGGCGGTGCCCTGCGCTGCTCACGTCACGGCCGTGGTGGCCAAGCTATGGTGGCACGAGCCGCCGACCCACGAACTCATGCTGAGGGCTCCTCCTGTGAGTTCATCATGTGGGCGGCGATGCCACTGCGGATGTGGATCAGATTCCCACAGTTCTTCGCCAAAGTGATGCCGCCGAGGGGGCCGCTCGAGCTGTGGTTGCAGCATGCCGAATCAGCACCCCGACAATGGAGTGGAGGTCGAGGTCGTCTCCGCGGGCAAGATCTTCATGACTCGTGGATGGGGCGAAGTCGCCCGCGTCTGCTGCACAGTGGGGGCCCTCGCCATCCACTTCGAGTATGACGATGCCTCCATGCTGTTCTTCAAGGTCTTCGACGAGGAAGGCTGCTGCCTGGAGTGCTGCCCTAGAGGGGACTGCCAGGATGGCACGGCAGCGGGCATCGGGCCGCCCCCGGATTTGCCGGTAGTTCCTCCAGCAGCAGCGGCGGCTCGTGGGAGTCGAGCGACTCTCCTAAGCTTGACGAGACTCCGGAGACGAGCGATGATAGCTACCTGCCCCCGAGCTCCCGCCGTGCTCGGAGCGCAGCGATGGCATCCGCTCGTCGTCGTCCATGATCTGGATGGGGTTGGCGCCAGCCCCGTGCGGCCTACTGTTGATGATGGTGTCGGCGGTGACGTCCGTAGCTAGGGCTTCCGGAAGCTTACTTCTTTTGTTCCCTGCGAGGAATCGAGATGAACCCCGTGGGGGAGTGTAAAGAATTTGTAGTGCTATTGCGCCAATATTATTCCCATTATGATGTTTGCGGTTGCGCGCCTTGCTTTGGCATTGTTCCCCCTTTTCGTCCTCACGGTAGCTTAGTCCTCTACATCGGCAGGCCCTAGTCCCCAGACAGGCTTCAGCCGTCCCTGGTATGCCAGGTCACGATGCCGTGGTCAAGGCTAGGAGGTGAGCGTCCCGATGTCCAATAAGAGCTCCTAAGGCACGATGCTCAAGAGGTCCCCCTTGGCGTGCAAGCAACTTTCTAAAGGTAGAAAAGGAAGGCGGCTTTGTCGGGGCAAGGCTGCAAGTGTCGAAAATCCCGAGTCGCAGTGTTGGTCTAATGTGAATGCATGACTTATCTTAGCGAGCCTGAGGACATTCCTAGCGTAGCGCTCGATTTACGCGCCAATGATGGTGATACTGCCAGGTTAGGTCCGCGCCAGCTTCCCCCTTTCATACTCCCCTGAGTGCTCTGCATCCTCGGGTCCCGACTCTCGAGCGAAGCTCAGCCGCCGCTGGTATGCCAGGTCACGATGCCGTGGTCAAGGCCAGGAGGTGAGGGCCGGAGAGTCGGTAAGAGCTCCTGAGGCGCGATGCTCATGAGCCCTCCCTTTAACGCGCAAGCGAAGCACATGAAAGAGAGCAGCTGGCAGGGTCACCTGTAGCTAGGCTCCGGAGATTTCTGCGGGTTAGTGCGAGGAGAGAGTGCAGCTCATAGCTGTGTTTGCCATCCTGCCGTTGATCCTTCCGCAAGAAGATGAAGGCACTGCAGATCTGGTGAGGTGACATGCGCGGAGTGGGCCGCGAGCCAGAGCTCGATCGCACAGGTTTATGAGCGTTGCAGGGACGGATTCGAGCACAAGCATCGTGCCAGCATGTGAAACCCCCGTTGCAGGATGAGCAAGTGACCGATCTGCAATGCGAGAGGCCGCGATGAGTAATAACCAGGTAGGCGATAATCATAAACAAACTCATGCAAGGAGGCAAGCTAGTTCAGAATAGATGCAAGAATGATACATGCCACCGGGACGGACCCGTGCGGCCTGGGGATGATGCCGCCCGAGGGGCGCCCCCAATAGAGTAAGCCTAAGATGCAAAAAGATACACGTCACAAGGACAGGCCCGTGCGACCTAGGGATGATGCGGCCCGAGGGGCACCCCCAACTGAATAAACCAGAAAATATCACCTGGCACCATCGTTGAAGAGGTGTTGGAGCAGTTGAAGATGCGCGCTGAAGAAGTCGCTCCTCATGAGTCCTCCGGTGGTCGGTTCCTAGGGAACCCCGGAGGTTATGGCTCCTCCTCCCCGAGGACGGCCTGGCGCCTAGCCTCGCAAGCTGCCAGGGCGCCCTGCGTGAGCCAGTGGAAGGCGACAGCTGCGTTCGGCGGGCCGAAGGGCATGCAAACGTAGTTGTGTGGGGGACCCCCGCACCGACAAACGCTCGATGGCCAGAAGCACCTCTGAGATGCGGCCCTATTGAGCCCTGGAACGTCAACCAGAAACACAGCTCGTCTTCCGCGCCAGGACAAGGAGCTGCGCCAGGTGGTGGATGGCGGTCGCCGTGCATGGCTCTTGCCTCTTGAAGCTCCTTAGTGGTCTTGGTGATGAACTCCTGAGCACCAGGAAGCTCGTGCCTTGTGCACTGATGAGGGAAGCATGCGTTGAAGCATGCCTCCACGTGGCGCCCGAGCGCCTCCCTCATGACAGTGCTAAGTCAGAGGACCTCCAGAAGAGAGCCCCCGAGCCCAGCCTGAGGAGGGTGCCGATCGCGCCTTCCTATGCAAGTGAGGAAGGCACCCCATCCATGGGCGCAGATCCTAAGGTGGTGCCGCTGGAGACTCCATCCTCCCGAAGTCCTTGGAAGAGCAGCTGCTTCTTCTTGGAGACAGCCTCAAGAGGGTAGACATTGCCTTCGTTATCTAGGTTTTCGGCTGCCGTGGCCTGGTAAGCGCGCTAGAGAGAGCACACCGTGTCCTTTTCCTCGCAGGCGACCGTGATGGCGCCGCAGCTTCCTGGCATCTTGAGGACATTGTAGCCATGGTGGGTCACTGCCATAAACTTGGCCAGGGTCGGATACCCAAGGATGGCATTGTATGGCAGGCGGATGTGGGCGACGTCGAAGTTGATGAGCTCGGTGCGGTAGTTGTCACGCTTGCCGAAGGTGGCAGGGAGGCGGACCTGCCCTATGGGGGTGGTGGATCCGTCGGTCACTCCTGAGAAGGGCTTGGTTGGCTATAGCTGATCATACGGCAGTTGGAGGCGGTCGAACATCTCGACAGAGAAAATGTTGAGCCCTACACCGCCGTTGATGAGGGTTTTGGTGATGAGGACGTTGCTGATGATGGGTGAGCAGAGCATCGGAAGGGCGCCGACAGTTTGTAGCGCCCAAGATGCGATTCTATCCCAATCATGTGATGAATTCTTGATTGGGGCACAACCGCATTTTGAGCTCATAGCAAGGTGGATATCATTACAACATACCATGTGGATGAATGGATGAGAATACAAGATCAGGCTTACACTCGCCACAAGCAACATCATGAATACAACAATTCATCAATACATAGCAATCATCATGTAGAAAAGTAGGATCCGACTACGGATGAAATTAAACGAAAAAGAAGAACGACATCCATCCTGTTAATCCCAGGCTCCCCGACCTGGAACCTATCCCTTAATCAAAGAAAAAGTAGAAGAAGAACTCCAAACAAGCAAGCATTGCACTCGCGTCATGATCATCGCATTACATGTACATGCAACTGTTGTTGTAGTAATCTATGAGCCACAAGGACTCAGCAATCCCATTACCATGGGTATCAAGACTAGCAAAGCTTAATGGGTAAGGAAGGGGTAAAGTGGTGAGGTTGCAACAGCGACTAAGCAATGTATGGTGGCTAACTTACGAGTAGAAGAGTAAGATGAGAAACTACGCAAACGGTCGCAAACTAGTAACGATCAATAAGTGATCCTGAACTACTTACGTTCAAACATAACCCAACCGTGTTCTCCTCTCAAACTTCCCCTAAAAGAGACAGTCATGGTTACGCACGCGGTTGGTGTATTTTAATTGAGTTTACTTCAAGTCCTCTGCAACCGGATATTAACAAATTCCCATATGCACATAACCACGGGCACATCCCTCAAAAGTTTAAACCATGCAGGGGTGTCCCAACTTAGCACATGACAAGCTCATGATCCGCGGAGACAACACGGGACCCTCCAATCAGACTCGGAATCCCGGTGCACAAGACATTTCAGCAATGGTAAAACTAATCCAGCAAGACCTCCCGGTGTGCCGACACCCTGATAGTAGCCGCGCGTATCTTGTCGCAGGCCACGTCCAGATGGGTCTAGCTACGAGTAAAACTAGATCCTCGAGTTTCCCTGTGGTGGCCCCGCGGGTTGCCCATTCGGGACCAACACCATCAGTATTGGCCCCCCTGATACGTCTCCAACGTATCTATAATTTTTGATTGCTCCATGCTATATTATCTACTGTTTTGAATGTTTATGGGCTTTATTATAGACTTTTATATCATTTTTGGTACTAACCTATTAACCCAGAGCCCAGTGTCAGTTTCTGTTTTTACCCTGTTTTAGGGTTTCGAAGAAAAGGAAAATCAAACGGAGTCCAATTGACCTGAAACTTCACGAAACTCATTTTTGGAAGGAAAGAAGCCCAGAAGACTTGGAGTGCACATCGGGGGCTCTACGAGGAGGTCACGAGGAAGGGGGGCGCGCCCACCCCTCCTGGGCGCGCCCTCCACCCTCGTGAGCCCCTCGTGGCCCCCCTGACGTACTTCTTCCGCCTATATATCTCCATATACCCTAAAAACATCCAGGAGCACAATAAATTGGGAGTTCCGCCGCCAGAAGCCTCTGTAGCCACCGAAAGCCAATCTAGACCCGTTCCGGCACCCTGCCGGAGAGGTCAATCCCTCTCCTGTGGGTGGCCATCTTCATCATCCCCAGTGCTCTCCATGACGAGGAGGGAGTAGTTATCTCCCTCGGGGCTGAGGGTATGTACAAGTAGCTATGTGTTTGATCTCTCTCTCTCTCTCGTGTTCTTGAGATGATACAATCTTGATGTATCGTGAGCTTTGCTATTATATTTGGATCCTATGATGTTTCTCCCCCCCTCTACTCTCTTGTAATGAATTGAGTTTCCCCTTTGAAGTTATCTTATCGGATTGAGTCTTTATAGATTTGAGAACACTTGATGTATGTCTTGCCGTGGATATCTGTGGTGACAATGGGATATCACGTGATAAACTTGATGTATGTTTTGGTGATCAACTTGGGGGTTCCGCCCATGAACCTATGCATAGGGGTTGGCACACGTTTTCGTCGTGATTCTCTGGTAGAAACTTTGGGGCACTCTTTGAGGTCCTTTGTGTTGGTTGAATAGATGAATCTGAGATTGTGTGATGCATATCGTATAATGATACCCACGGATACTTGAGGTGACATTGGAGTATCTAGGTGACATTAGGGTTTTGGTTGATTTGTGTCTTAAGGTGTTATTCTAGTACGAACTCTAGGGCTGTTTGTGACACATATAGGAATAGCCCAACAGATTGATTGGAAAGAATAACTTTGAGGTGGTTTCGTATCCTACCATAATCTCTTCATTTGTTCTCCGCTATTAGTGACTTTGGAGTGACTCTTTGTTGCATGTTGAGGGATAGTTATGTGATCCAATTATGTTAGTATTGCGGAGAGGACTTGCACTAGTGAAAGTATGAACCCTAGGCCTTGTTTCCTATCATTGCAATAACATTTACGCTCACTTTTATCATTAGTTACCTTGCTGTTTCTATAATTTCAGATTACAAATACCTTTATCTACTATCCATATACCACTTGTATCACCATCTCTTCGCCGAACTAGTGCACCTATACAATTTACCATTGTATTCGGTGTGTTGGGGACACAAGAGACTCTTTGTTATTTGGTTGCAGGGTTGCTTGAGAGAGACCATCTTCATCCTACGCCTCCTACGGATTGATAAACCTTAGGTCATCCACTTGAGGGAAATTTGCTACTGTCCTACAAACCTCTGCACTTGGAGGCCCAACAACGTCTACAAGAAGAAGGTTGTGTAGTAGACATCACTTTTCTGGCGCCGTTGCCGGGGAGGTGAGTGCTTGAAGGTATATATTTAGATCTTGCAATCGAGTCTTTTAGTTTCTTGTTTTATCACTAGTTTAGTTTATAAAAGAAAACTATAAAAAAATGGAATTGAGTTTGTCTCATACGCTTCACCTTTTTAATATCTTTCGTGAGTATGATGGAAAGGATAATTGTGCTCAAGTTCTAGAAGAAGAAATCTATAAAATGTTTGGCACTAACTATTTGAATGATGAGCATGATTGGAATGTTGTTAGTATGAATTCCTTGAATATCCATGATGCTAATGATATGCAAAGCCACAAGCTTGGGGAAGCTATGTTTGATGAAGATGATATTTTTTGTCCCCCAAGCTTTGATGAGCAAATTTATTATGATGAAAGCATGCCTCCTATCTATGATGATTATTGTGATGACACGTATGCTTTAAAGTATAATGATAACCATGAAACTTGTCATCTTGATCTTAATTTTCAATCACATGATAGTTGTTTTGTTGAGTTTGCTCCCACTATTATTCATGAGAAGAATTTTGCTTATGTGGAGAGTAATAAAATTTGCATGCTTGTAGATCATGAAAAGAATGATTTAGGTTCTGGTTATATTGCTGAATTCATTCATTATGCTACTGAAAATTATTATGAGGGAGGAATATATGCTTGTAGGAATTGCAATAATATCAAGTTTCCTCTCTATGTGCTTAAAGTCTTAAAGTTATGCTTGCTTTACCTTCCTATGCAAGTTGATTCCTGTTCCCATAAGTTGTTTGCTCACAAAATCCCTATGCATAGGAAGTGGGTTAGACTTAAATGTGCTAGTCATATTCTTCATGATGCTCTCTTTATGTTTCAATTCTTATCCTTTATATGAGCATCATTGAAATCATCATGCCTAGCTAGGGGCGTTAAACGATAGCGCTTGTAGGGAGGCAACCCAATTTTATTTTAGTTCCTTGCTTTTTGTTCCTGTTTAGTAATAAATAATTCATATAGACTCTGTTCATATGTGGTTTTATGCTTTTAATTAGTGTTTATGCCAAGTAGAACCTTTGGGAAGACTTGGGGAAAGTCTTGTTGATCATGCTGTAAAAACAGAAACTTTAGCGCTCACGAGAATTGCTGCCATTTTTATTTGGAGAGTGCTATTTAGTTAATTCTTTTTGAAGATAATTAATAGATAAATTCCTCAGGTCCAGCAATTTATTTGAGAATTTTATGAGTTCCAGAAGTATACGTTTGATCCAGATTACTACAGACTGTTCTGTTCTTGACAGATTCTGTTTTTCATGTGTTGTTTACTTATTTTGATGAATCTATGGCTAGTAAAATAATTATTAACCATAGAGAAGTTGGAATACAGTAGGTTTAACACCAATATAAATAAAGAATGAGTTCATTACAGTACCTTGAAGTGGTGTTTTCTTTTCTTTCGCTAATGGAGCTTACGAGTTTTCTGTCAAGTTTTGTGTTGTGAAGTTTTCAAGTTTTGGGTAAGGATTCGATGGACTATGGAATAAGGAGTGGCAAGAGCCTAAGCTTGGGGATGCCCAAGGCACCCCAAGGTAATATTCAAGGACAACCAAGAGCCTAAGCTTGGGGATGCCCCGGAAGGCATCCCCTCTTTCATCTTCGTTCATCGGTAACTTTACTTGGAGCTATATTTTTATTCACCACATGATATGTGTTTTTCTTGGAGCATCAATTTATTTTGTTAGGGTTTGCTTTATGTTATTTATAACAATGTTTTTCATCTTTTATTTCAATAAAAGTGGCATTGATAGCCTTTACTATGCCTATGTTACAAGTATACATGTTGCTGTTTGAAAACAGAAAGTTTACCGCTGTTGCAATAATTCCCTAGAAAACTCAGAATGTGATGAAATGTTGAAACCTTTTGCATATTAAGCTCTGATAAATTTAATACAGTGGGAATTTTATTTCATAATTTTTGGAGCTAGGGAAGTATGGATGTTTCTGCATTCTTTACAGACTGTCCTGTTTAGGCAGATTCCTGTTATGTTTGCATTGTTTGCATATGTTTGCTTCTTTAATGATTCTATTTGAGGATAGGGCTATTAAATATGCAAAGGCATTTAGTATGCAATGTTGAATAATAATTTTAGTGATTTGCTACAGTAGAGTATGATAATGTTTTTGCAATGGTTTATACTAACTTATCACACGAGTCCTTGTTGACTTTTGTGTGGATGAGGCTTTTGAGATTTAGGGAGACCATGATATGAGAGGAATTAAGGAGACACAAAAGCTCAAGCTTGGGGATGCCCAAGGCACACCAATATAATATTTCAATAAGTCTCAAGCGTCTAAGCTTGGGGATGGCCCGGTTGGCATCCCACCTTTCTTCTTCAACAACTCTCGGTTAGTTTCGGTTGATCCTAAGTTTTTTCTTCTTCACATGATGTCTGCCATTCTTAGAATGTCATTTTATTTTGCTTTGCTTGATGCTTGAATAAAATACCAAGATCTTAAATTCTTAAATGATTATAGAGTCTTCACATAGTTGCATAATTATTCAACTACTCATTGATCTTCACTTATATCTTTCGGAGTAGTTTGTCATTTGCTCTAGTGCTTCACTTATATCTTTTAGAGCATGGTGGTAGTATTATTTTGAAGAAATACATGAACTCTCATGCTTCACATATATTATTTTGAGAGTCTTAATTACCATGGTAATTTTCTTAAAATCCTAATATGCTAGGTATACAAGATTAGTAAAAACTTTCTTATGAGTGTGTTGAATACTATGAGAAGTTTGATACTTGATAATTGTTTTGAGATATGAGGATGGTAATATTAGAGTCATGCTAGTTGAGTAGTTGTGAATTTGAGAGATACTTGTGTTAAAGTTTGTGATTCCCATAGCATGCACGTATGGTGAACCGTTATGTGATGAAGTCAGAGCATGATTTATTTATTGATTGTCTTCCTTATGAGTGGCGGTCGGGGACGAGCGATGGTCTTTTCCTACCAATCTATCCCCCTAGGAGCATGCGTGTAATACTTTGCTTTAATAAATTGTAGATTTTTGCAATAAGTATATGAGTTGTTTATGACTAGTGTTGAGTCCATGGATTATACGCACTCTCACCCTTCCACCTTTGCTAGCCTCTCTAATACCGCGCACTTTTCGCCGGTATCATAAACCCACCATATACCTTCCTCAAAACAACCACCATACCTACCTATTATGGCATTTCCATAGCCATTCCGAGATATATTGCCATGCAACTTTCCACCGTTCCGTTATTATGACACGCTCCACCATTGTCATTTTGCTTGCATGATCATGTAGTTGACATTGTATTTGTGGCAAAGCCACCGTTCCTAATTCTTTCATACATGTCACTCATGCATCATTGCACATCCCGGTACACCGCCAGAGGCATTCATATAGAGTCATATTTTGTTCTAAGAATCGAGTTGTAATTCTTGAGTTGTAAGTAAATAAAAGTGTGATGATCATCATTATTAGAGCATTGTCCCAGTGAGGAAAGGATGATGGAGACTATGGTTCCCCCACAAGTCGGGATGAGACTCCGGACGAAAATAAATAAATAAAAGAGGCCAAAGAGGCCAAACAAAAAAAGAAAAAAAGAGGCCATAAAAAAAGAGAAAGGCCCAAATAAAAAATAAAAAAATAAAAAATAAAAAATGAGAGAAAAAGAGAGAAGGGGCAATGCTACTATCCTTTTACCACACTTGTGCTTCAAAGTAGCACCATGATCTGCATGATAGAGAGTCTCCTATGTTGTCTCTTTCATATACTAGTGGGAATCTTTCATTATAGAACTTGGCTTGTATATTCCAATGATGGGCTTCCTCAAAATGCCCTAGGTCTTCGTGAGCAAGCGAGTTGGATGCACAACCACTAGTTTCTTTTTTTGAGCTTTCATACACTTATAGCTCTAGTGCATCCGTTGCAAGGCAATCCCTACTCACTCACATTGATATCTATTGATGGGCATCTCCATAGCTCATTGATATGCCTAGTTGATGTGAGACTATCTTCTTATTTTTTGTCTTCTCCACAACCACCATTCTATTCCACCTATAGTGCTATGTCCATGGCTCACGCTCATGTATTGCGTGAAGATTGAAAAGGTTTGAGAACATCAAAAGTACGAAACAATTTCTTGGCTTTTCATCGGGGTTGTGCATGATTTAAATTTTTTGTGTGGTGAAGATGGAGCATAGCCAGACTATATGATTTTGTAGGGATAACTTTCTTTGGCCATGTTATTTTGAGAAGAGATAATTTCTTAGTTAGTATGCTTGAAGTATTATTATTTTTATGTCAATATGAACTTTTGTCTTGAATCTTTCGGATCTGAATATTCATACCACAATTAAGGAGAATAACATTGAAATTATGCCAACTAGCATTCCACATCAAAAATTCTTTCTTTTATCATTTACCTACTCGAGGACGAGCAGGAATTAAGCTTGGGGATGCTGATACGTCTCCAACGTATCTATAATTTTTGATTGCTCCATGCTATATTATCTACTGTTTTGAATGTTTATGGGCTTTATTATAGACTTTTATATCATTTTTGGTACTAACCTATTAACCCAGAGCCCAGTGTCAGTTTCTGTTTTTACCCTGTTTTAGGGTTTCGAAGAAAAGGAAAATCAAACGGAGTCCAATTGACCTGAAACTTCACGAAACTCATTTTTGGAAGGAAAGAAGCCCAGAAGACTTGGAGTGCACATCGGGGGCTCTACGAGGAGGTCACGAGGAAGGGGGGCGCGCCCACCCCTCCTGGGCGCGCCCTCCACCCTCGTGAGCCCCTCGTGGCCCCCCTGACGTACTTCTTCCGCCTATATATCTCCATATACCCTAAAAACATCCAGGAGCACAATAAATTGGGAGTTCCGCCGCCAGAAGCCTCTGTAGCCACCGAAAGCCAATCTAGACCCGTTCCGGCACCCTGCCGGAGAGGTCAATCCCTCTCCTGTGGCCATCTTCATCATCCCAGTGCTCTCCATGACGAGGAGGGAGTAGTTCTCCCTCGGGGCTGAGGGTATGTAC